>NW_020954599.1:22085875-22147430 GCF_900497805.2 Vombatus ursinus
CTCAGTTTCCTCATCTGTAAAATGAGATAGAGAAAGAAAAGGCAAACTACTTCAGTTACCAAGAAAAACCCAAATGAAGTCATGAAGAGTTGGACATGATTAAAAATAAATCAAAACTGACTAAACAATCTCAGCAACAGCTAGGTTGACTTGTCCAAGGTCATATTAAATAGTAAGTTGCAGTACTGGGAAATTAACTCAGTTCTTCTGACTCTATACTCATCATTGTATCCATTACTCCACAAGGGATAGATCAAAGCAAAAAGCAAGTTTTCCTAGCTCCTTCTTAGTGACGCTTCTCCAAACTGTACTAGCCAGTAAAATCTCTATCATTGTAAAATGAATCAAACAATAAGAATTACTGAATTGCCCAATTTGTGTTGAACACTCCCAGGAATGGAAAATAAAAGAAATCAGAGTATTTTGGCTAATGAGTTACAGCATAACTGGATTCCACTGATAGTTGGTTTTATTCATGCCTTAAGACAAAGGTCTGAAAGGTAAGGGACACAACAGCTCAATGATTCCTGCTCTGGTTTTGCTCCCCTTCAGGTGCCCCATCTTTAGGAGACTACAATGAGGGTGCAGTGTTTCCAGTCTTGAGGATACGTTTCAATTACAGAGGTTGCTGAGGTCCTGGACAAGTTGTCAAGTCCCACAAGGTTTGTGTGAAGGGAAGGGAGATTGGGGGCAAGGTGGACTGAACAATCAGGGAAAACAACAACAAAAACAAAAGGAAAGAAATCTTATAAACTAGAAACAATGCTCTTGGACCACTGCCAAACTGCAATATACAATCATTTCTCCCTCTTCCTCACCAAAACACAACAATAACGACAAAACACCAATTTTGGATGTATAAAAATCCGTATCAACTTCACTTTAGACCCCCCCCCAACCCCCTACCAAAATAAACAACAGGAACAACAAACCCTTCCCCAGTCCTCAAACCTTGGCTGGTGGTTGAAATGTGAAAATGTCAGGAAGCAACTCAGAGATTGGAAATTGTATTACTGTCACTCACATACCAACTCCATAAGAGAGTGTCTTGGGACCTGGGATCCCAAGAGAATCTGTATAATTCCCTCACACCCACCAACCTCTTTGAGACAGTCTGCTGCTCTAGGCTGATGACCTCATATTCCCGGGTATTGTTGGATTGGGGTAAAGGACCATAGGCAGCAGTGAGGGGTGGGGCATGTATAAAGTGGGCAGGTGACTGGAGCCGAACTGTGTACATGTGTTCACCTCTCAGATACCAAGGGTGTATCTGCATACTACGCCCATTATCTATGTCCTCAAGTGAACCCTGAAGCCTATTTTTAACTAACCAATCCAGGATGAAGGACTTAACTAGGGGGGAGGGAGGGGCAAAGAAGAGAAAAGAGCCAGAGACTATAAGAAGGAAGGAAGGTGAAGAGGGCCCTCAGGGGAACAGTGGGGTGTGGTGGTTGCTCAGATTTCAACTCCAGGCCTCTTCCTAACATCTCTCTGTTTAGTCTATTCCCAGTAGCCTTCCCCTCTACACTTTCTCAGTGCTCATTCTTTCCCTTTATACATTCTAGCTTTGCCACTTCAAGCCTTCCAAGAAGCTGTGAATGGACCCAATGAGATACTGAAAATAGGAGGGGGTGGCTGTGGTCTTCAATTTATTTCAATTGAATTCAATTTAATTAGCTAGCATTTAAGTATCAACTAGGGAGAGAATACTATGCCTAGAGCTGGGGGTGGAATGGGGGGAGGGGAGGAGTTGCACAAAGAAGACACAATTCTGTTGCTGCTTTAATGAGGCTTATAGACTTCTAGAGGGATTTTATAAATATAGATAGAAATACCGGAAATTTTAAAAATCACAGTGCAGTTTTAAGCTTCAGTAGCTTTAAACTGCACTAAGGCCTTTGGCACACAATATAGATATCTATATATAATTATAGATATTGATATATCTATATAGATTACTAGCTGTGATCTAGATATCTACATAGGTATATAGATTACTAGGTGATACATATAGATACATCCATAAAAAGAAGTTAGATAGATATATGATACATAGAGAGACAGAGATACATACATACATATATATATATTATATATATATAAAATGCATACATGCATATATCTATAGATGGGGCAGCTAGATGGCTCAGTGATAGAGTGCTGGGCCTAGAGTCAGGATTTACTAGCTGTGTGACTTTGGGTGAGTCAATTAACCTCTGTTTGTCTTAATCCACTGGAGAAGGAAATGGCAAACCACTCTGGTATCTTTGCGAAGAAAACCCCATGGACAGTAAGGTCCATAGGGTCACAAAGAATCAGGCACGACTGAACAATAATATATCCACAGAAAGAGATATCTATATGCATACAGATATACAGACATATATATATATATATCCATAGATATAGATATATAAAATTATATTTACATATGCGTATATATAAATGCTCTTATGTGGGCATGGGTATGTCCACCAACTCTCACATGTGGTTCCAAGAAGCTGTTGCACAAGCAATGGCCACGCTCTGGAAAAACTGTCTAGGAAGATGGGCCAGATCAGGCTGATTTAAACCAACCGGCCTAAAACCAGTCCGTGAGGTAAAGGAATGTTTACTCCAAGCATGTAAAGACTTCCTGTCTCAGAATGGGCTGATGAAAATGATTTGTTCAAATGGCCATGAAGGCAGCTGAAGGAGGCACTGTGGAGCACTTAGAGCTTGGTCAGACATCAAGATGCCAAGGTTATCCAATGAATCCTGAGCCATCACCAGTTGTCTCAACTTTTGTCCCGCCACTGGACTTTGATGACTCTGGAAGAGAGAGGTTGATGGCTTTGTATAATTCTGCCTACCTCACTTCAATTCAATTCATGAGCAAGTCAAGACATCACTTTATGATATCTATTGGTCCTCTTTGAAAATGAAGGATCAACAACAACAACGTGTGTGTGTGTGGGTGTGTGTGTGGGTGGGTGTGTGTTCACAAGTGGCACTTCAATGCAAAAGAAAATACTTTATCAGTTCTGAAGGAGAAGAGATTATTACCAAATTTGGAGATATGAAAGTTTCATGGGGAAGGTACTGGACTGTACTGGACTTCCAAGCAGATAACATAGAGAAAGCTGCTAAGAGAGATGAAAGGATAGAATCTTGAGGTACTACACCCTCCTTAAAGAGATGGAAAGCCATCCAAGGAGGACATCTGGAATAGTGGAAGGAGAATCAGGAAAAGGATAGGGAACTTTTTTTCAGAAGTTCAGTATTGAAGTGCAAGAGAAGGATATGTTGATGCAAGAGAAGACTGAGGGACATTAAATGCTCTTTCTATGGCACCATGCTGCTGATTCTCTTATAAACTGTATTCTAAAAAGTGCAGAAAAAATAATGCCCAAAACAATCCTATGAGCTAAAGAGAGAGACAGAGAGAGAGAAAGAATAATGAAGTTTAAAATCCCCTTTCATGTAAATAAGTCAAGTACTTGTGTTTTTGTCTGGTTGAGAATTCCTAATGTGGGAACTCCCTCCACTGCTATACATTATACATGGTGTCACAAAAGTCTCAGCTCAGGTTTTAAACTTTAATGGCTACTAGCCTAAAACTGCTCTATGACTTTTGGAACATCTTGTGTCCGGTTTTAGTCGTCTAAATCTCAGAGAGGTTAAATGATTTGCCTGTGGTCTCACAGCTAGTGTCAGAAATGGAATTTGAACCCAAGTGTTCTGAATGCTAATTCCAACACTCTACCACAACATGGTGCTTCTAAATATGTCCTTTTCATCATCAAAATATCTTATTGATTTAGAAAGCAATACTGCTGGTCCTCTTTTAAATAGGGAACCTGCACAGATAACTGACAATCTAACCTTTAATCAGTAGCGCACCTGGAATAAAATTTCAGTCTGGATTTGAAGCCAGTGCTAAGTCTTGAAATAAGATGGATCCCGAGCCATGGAGTCATGGTTATAGAGCTTGAAGGCACCTTGGCAGTTATCTTAAACTATAGAGCTAGTCCAAACTCCCCTTTTATAGAGGAGAAAACTGAACCCCAGAAAGATTAGGTAACTTTGTAAAAATAATGAATGTCAAAACCAGCTTTTGAACCCAGATCTTGTGACTCTGATGGGGTGCTTCGGTGCTTGGGCTTGGACTTGGACCCCAATTTCTCTCTAGTCTCAGAAACACTGTCTCTGACAATCACTCCCCAGCCCAAGGATGCTGTGCCTATCAATTACCCACACGTGGGCCTCAGCAAGACCTTTATCTCTCTTCTTGGTGCAGCTACACAAAGCTGGGTGAGAAAGTGTTGGGCTGCTCAGGCCCCAGCCCTCAGATCATGTCTCTGAAAGCCTCTCAATTCCTTGGTTCCTGTCTTGTGAGAAAGTTTTCCCTTGCTGCAGCGCATTCTCTCATCAAGACAGAGAGAGAGGGAGGGGGGTGCCTTGCCCACCCCAAGGAGTTTTGTCCTTGGCCAGCCCAAGGACTCTTCCTGCTGCCAGACTCCCAAGATCCATGACTCTGTCATCTCCCTCCCTGTCTGGGATACTCCCTGTACTTTCCCATCCACAGCTCCCAAAGACACCTGGACCTTTAGATTACCTAATCGGTATCCCTGGCATTCCTTTCCCATGTCCTTTTCCATATAAACCGTAGCTCCATCCTCAGTCTCTTGCAGGTTCCTTGAGAATCCTTGCCCACTGAAAAGCAGAACAATAAATCTTTGCCACCTTGACTTAAAGAATGCTTGAGTCTGGGAATTCATTCCAGACGACCCTGTCCTGTACTCCAGCCTTTGAGGGGTCTCAACCTTTCAGACAGCAACAACTCCAAATTTAACAATTTTTCAACTACATTTATTGTCTTCCTCATCCTACAAATGAAGAAACCTGGATTAACTGAAGCTGAGAGATTATGAGATAATATGTGCAGAGTGCTTAGCACAGTGCCTAGAGCATAGTAGGCAATTAATAAATGCTTGTTCCATTCCCCTTTCCCAATATTACCCAGCTAGTAAATATCTGAAACAAAATTAGAATTCAAGTCTTCCTGATGCCAAGTTCAGAACCCTATCCACTAACGCCAACCTGCCTGCTGCAAAGAAGGCAGGTTTGTTTTTGTTTTTCTCTCTACTACCTCCTTATGTGACTCTCTCCTGCCTTTCCTTCTTCCATTCCAATATGCCAGAAGAACAGTCAATAACATGGTATCAATAAAACTTAAAAAGTTCTCCACCATGGCCAAGGATATGTTAAACATCACTAACTCAAAATAGTTAGCTACTTTTATATTGGAATATTTAAAACTCACATTGTGATAAGCTTAAATTTTAGTTTACTAGATCAGTTTATTAAATTGAATCCCTGAAACTTACTCTTAGCATCACATAATTTCAGAGTTGGAGGGAACCAAAGCAACTATGCAATCCTAACTAAAACATCATCCTTGAAAGTAATTTTCCGGGATTCCTTTGAAATATTTATTATTGTCTGAAGCAAGCTTTTGCACTTTTAGACTTTTCTATTCATTGGGAAGTTTGGCTAATGTGAATAAGACCAGCATTCCCAGGATATAGCTTGTTTCCCCCCACCCACAATATGGAGAAGAAGAAAAAGTCGTTTCCCCCCTCCCCACCCCCCACCCCCGAAGCTGATTAGTCTCAGGTTCCATGACAGTTTCTTGGTGATCTAAGGGCATAAAAGGTCTCAGTCACTTGGAGTCTAGGCCCCCTAAGGATCTGGCAGATTTCTGAAGAAGATGTGAATGATCACATCCTTCACTACACCCTGTCTCAAAAAGCAGGCTCAGTTTCATATGAAGAGGAGGGAACCACGTTCAGAAAAATTAGGTATTACCGTATCACTTGTTGCATATCCTTGTGATGTCAGGACAAAATAAACCTTTTTGTTAAACTGTTCATTGATCGGAATGTCTTATTTCGTCTGAACTGAGAATTCTAGTATTAGAGCTTGCTCCAACGCTTAACCAATAGCACAGGAAAAAAATGGAAACAACATAGAGGACTCTCACAGCTTCACATGATGATGGTCTTCAAATGTAGGAAGTGAAGATGGCAAACTCTCATTGGATATCTAGCTAGAGTTACCCTAAACTGTTATAGTAAAAAAAAATGGGAAAATGTAGGATGAGGTCAGAATCAATTCTAAGTTGTTTGTCTTATAGATGGGCTTTATCAGCATGGTTTATAATTTATCCTTGAACACAGGCAATTCTCTTCCAATTTAAAGCTTCTGGGTTAACTGAAGTCTGAAATGTCCGCCTTCTCTATTCATCAAGTCCTTACCTAGCATGCTTCTTAAACAGGTTCAAAACAAGAATACCAAGGATTCCTTAATTGGTGTGACCTAATCTCTTTGCTCCACTCCCTTCAACCATCTTTTTCCTCAAGCCATCTACAATCTACTTTCCAGAATCACAAACTTTCAGAGTTGGAAAGGGCCATTTAACACAATGCATACCTGAACAAGAATTCTCTACAACACATAGGATAAGTGGCCATCCATCCTTTGCGTGGAAACTTCTAGGGGAAGGTAAAACCAGGAACTCCCAAAGTAGCACATTCCACTTTTTTGAGCTCAAATTGTTGCATTTTCCCTTATATCAAGTCAAAATCTGCTTCTTTGCAACTTCTGTCCATTACTCGAACACCAAGCAGAATAAAGTTAATGTCTCTTTCACAAGTTAAGCCTTCAAATACTTGGACGGAGCTATCCTGTCTCTTCTCCATCTACCACTAAGTCTTCTTATCTCCAAGCTAAATGCCCCTATTCCCAGGAGGTTGGTAGCATAGTGGATTGAGTGTTATGCCTTGACTCAGGAAGACCTGAGTTCAATCTGCCCTAACATACTTGTTAGCTGTGGGGCCCTGGGGAAGACAGTTAAAACTCTATTTGACTAATGATAGCACCTACTTCAGAGTTATTGTGAGGATCAAATGAGATATTTGTAACGGGTGTTTAATACAGCGCCTGGGACTTGGTCGGTGCTATATAAATGCTTATTCCCTCTCTTCCCTCCCTCCCCTCAAATGGCATGACCTAGAGACTCTTCATGATCCTGACTAGCATCTTCTGGACACTCTAGTAGTGTAACGTTGTCCTTCCTACAATGTGCTTCAAGCTCAAATGTCTTATAGGTACATCTCACAAATCTTAAAAACTCCCTTATCTAATTTAGGTAATCCAGTTCTTGGTCCCAAATGATCTATTGTTTAGAGCGGTATAAAATCTGTATTTCTCTGAATGAAGTTTTTAAAATGTTTTTGATGATTTTTCATTTTGCACATGTCATATTTTTGCTCAAATTGAACACTTTCTCACACACAACTAGATCAATAAAGAAACCACACATTTGACTATGTAATGAACTCTTTTTGTATTCTTCCCATATTTCTTTCCACTTCATAGTAATCTTGATCCACCCATTTTTACCTAACTGAGTCACGACCAGTTTGCTTGGTCCATTCTTCAGCCGTAGCACTGACTAAAGGGAGTAGAATCTCCACTATGGAAAATTTACTCCCAAATCTTCATACATCCTGCTACTCTGAGAGCAAGAAGGAGAACATTCAGATGCTCGGTCTTTAGGGATTCTATAATAACTAGGCATATACCTTCAGAAGATGAAGTAGACAATTAACATACATGATCACAACTTAACCCACTCACAACCTTCTAATACCTTACAAAAAACACCCACAGATGAGCAAAGATATTGGACAATTTTATTATTACTACTGTTTTATTATTTTACTTTCAAAAGTCATACCTACTCTATATAGCTTGCTTTATCTATTCTGTACATCTGCGATATCCTCCATAGGTCAGACCCCTCTCCCTTAGGGCTCTTAGCTCATTGTACCAAAAAGGTAATGTAGATGATTCCTCACCTGATGACTCCTCATCTACAACAATTTATCTCCTCAAAGAGAAGTTGAAATGGATTTTTGAAAGTAGATCAGATCATCTCCCCACTTGTATCTATTTTTCTATTTAAATGAAATAATAGTGTAACCAGACAAAAACAGTAACCTCAAATTCTTTTGGCACAGCCAACTAAAAGCTATATATTGCTAGTCTGAAAAAGAAAAAGTAGACATATATGTATATGTCTAGAGAGAGCAGCCTATGGTAATTCATCCTACATTGAATTCAAATTCACTTGACTTATAAATAGACTTTACCATTTCATGAGTCAGTTTTCCAAAAGGAACTCCACAGGTAAAGATATTGAATTGTTAAAGAATTGTTAAATGGCAAATGTATTAAGCAATATCATGCTAAAATGAGTAGGGATAAAAACTAGAAATGTGATTTCATTGGTACAGTGGACTCCTGCATGAGGAAACCAATGCTGATTGGTACCTTTACTATAACTTAAAGAGTCTTAGAGAATAGTATACATCACCCAGAGGTCAAGTGATCACACAGTCAGTATGTGTGAGAAGCAGAATTTGAACCCGAGTCTCACTGCCATGACTGGTTTTCTATCTGCTATGTCACATAACCTACATGATTCACAGAATCATATATTTGGAGTGTTGGAAGGATCTACCTAGTTCAACTTGTACATGAAAGAAATCTCCACTATAAAATATCAGACAAGTGATTACCTATCATTTGCTTGAAGACCTCCAAAGAGGAAAAGCCCACCACTGCTCTAGGCCTCCCATTCCACTTTTGGCTAGGGAAATTTTCCTGATTTCATAGCTAAATTTGCCTCTTTGTGACTTCCACACATAGTTCTGCCTTTGGTGACAAATGATCTGGAAAAGGAAAGGGCAAACCACTCCAGTATCTTTCCCATGAAAACCCCAAATGGGGCCATGAGAAGTCAGACAGAACTGAATAACTATAACAACAAAGATTAAGTCTTATCTCTTATCCATTTGATAGTACTTCAAATACCTGAAAACATGTCTTCCTTTTCTCCAGGCTAAATATCTCTAATTATTTCACCTAATTTTCATATATGGCCCTTCATCATACTGATTTTTCTCCTCTAGACACTCTTCTGATTATTGATGTCCTTCTTAAGCCATGATATCCAGAACTGAAAACAATATTTCAGACACACAGTTCTGCTGTTTTTAATGAAGCCCAGGAAGAATTTTTTTTTAGGTTGCTTCATTTGACTCCTAACTAACTCATTTTGAGTTTGTAGCCCACTAAAATCCCCAGATTTTTTTTCAGAATAACTGCTGTGTAAACATGTCTCATTTTTTTTTTTGGCCTTAAATGTGACTTCACATTTATTCCTATTGCCATTAATCTTAATTTTCTAGGCTTTCACGATTCTTTGGGATCCTCACTCTGTTACTATGTTAAATATCCTTTCCAATTTTGTGTCATCTGCAAATTTGATGAACAGAGCTGGATCCATTTTTCCAAGTCATTTAAAAACATTTTAAATACCATAGGGCCAAGCTCTCTCTCTCTCTCTCTTTCTGTGTCTCTCTGTCTCTGTCTCTGTCTCTGTCTCTCTCTCATATTTTCCCATTGGGGGCCTTTTGCTACATCAACATAAAACCATTAATTTATTTTTTTTTACTTAATGGAACTTATTAACGATTACCTTCTCTCTCTCTGTCTCTCTGTCTCTCTCTCTTTTTCTCTCTCCCTTTCTCTCTTAACTTATTGCAGAATTCAAAAGACTGCCATTAGATTGACATGTTAGTGAAAGTTTGGGCAGAGAAGAAAACAAAATTTAAATTCTGATTCTAAGAACTTATTTGTGCTTTTTGGGCAATGCATAGAATTAGGACTCATATATGCCTTCATTGTGTCATATGCATCTCTGCATCTGTTTCTCTTTCTTGTATTAATCTTTCAGAGTTGCTATATTTATTTCTGAGGTTTAAATTATTTTTCTGTAGGAGTGAGAGACTCTATTCAGTACATCAAGTTGAAGAACTCTTTTGAGATTTCTGATGAAATATGACAAATTCCATGGATCGGCACTCCAGAATAGAGTTTCTGCTTTGGGGATGGATTCAAGCCAAAGCTTCTTAATGTACAAAATAACCCTTATACACCCTTCCTCCCCCCCCCATTATTCTATGCTAGTCTGACAGACAGCTTTTGAGATGTATATTAATGTTAATGTGTTTATAGAACCAAGTCTAAAAATAAGTTATGGGAATTTACAATTCTCAGGAATTATTTCAACCCATTTATGTATTTGCCACCAAATAGCAGCCACTTCTCAGATAGGATGCCATACCTCTCCCTACTCCCACAATGGCAGTAGAAGTTTATGGATGCAGAGCAAAAGACTCCACTTAAAGGAATTAAGTAAATTAAATGTAATTACCTAGGTGGGAGAGAGGCCAACATTTTAAAGCTTACATCACCATCTTGTGACCTGTATTTCTCCCATTCCACCTTGACTCTCATTCCCTCTGTCATCTGTGCCATGCACATTTTTTACCCCTTATGTCCAAGCCTGGCTACTAGATTAAAAATTGTGAAATGGAACACAAGGGAGTTGCCCTAGAAGAATGTATGAGATGCCACTGCAGCTATACTGTTCCTTGTTTGTTTGCTTTTCTTTAAAAGAAAATGTAGAATCATTGATATAGAACTATACAAGGAGCCATCTAGCCTAACCCCTTCCATTTACTGATGAGGAAACTGAGGCCCAGGAAAGTTGAGTGATTCACCTAAGATCACAGTCAGTGACAGGACTCGGATTTGAACTCAGATACTGTGATTCCGAGTTCAGCACAATCTCTACCACACCACACCGTCTCTCACTTCTTGGTCTTTAGGTCTTGCTGCCAGGGGTGGGGAACCTGCAACCTCAAGGCTATAGGTTCCCTGCTCTTGCCTAATCTTAACCCTAAAGTCTACTATTTTTTCTCAGTTGGAAAGGGACCAATATATAGATAAGGCTAAGACAGCTTTGACCTAGGACTCTTTTACTGGTTTGATAGGACTTGCCAAACAAGTGAAAACACAATTTCAGCTGATCTTTTTTTCTGCCCAGCATGAGCAAACAATATGAAAACAACAACAAGAAGAAAGGGCAATATTTCATTATGTGTATTGTTCTTGCTAAAAGTATCATACCCATTAAAGTGGCCCAAAGCTTAGAATATAGACTTTTCCCCATCATAATCATTCATTTTTCTTTCCGGCTGGTTCAGTTTTGATGTCATATATGAATCATCACTTTCATTCTCCCAAAAGTGAGGACTATATTTTCTTCCAAGTCATGATCACATTTCCTCCTCAGACATTTATATATAGTTGTCATCAGATCTCTCTCTCTCTCTCTCTGTCTCTCTCTCTCTGTCTCTCTGTCTCTCTCTCACTCTCATTCTCTCACCCCTTTAGCTACAATTAGTTAATTACAAACATTCTTTTTAGAATTCTAATAAGATCCTAATCTGAAGAGGCTTGAGAAATGCTTCTAAAGCTACCTATACTTTCAGATTATTGGGATAATTCATGTAAGAAACCAGCACTTTTGCCTGAAATATCAAAACAGTTCATCACAAATTGTGTACACTGTTCTGTTCTGAGAGGCAGGAATATCTAACTTCAAATTCATTCTCACACACTTATTAACTGTGCACCATCTTAGGCAAGTTCTTTAGCCCACTTCTGTCTGCCTCAGTTTCCTTATCTCACTGACTTTTCAGGGTTGTTGGGAAGATAAAATGAGATAATGTTTATAAAGTACTTTGCAAACATTAAAGTATTACGTAAACAGTAGCTAATAAAAATAATAGTAGTTCTATTGTTAATTAACTGGATAATTTGTATGTGCAATGATAGCCAGATTATTTTTTTTTTTACTCCAGTGAACATAATCAGTCATTTACTAGAGGTGTGTGTATGTGTGTGTGTTTTCTTTTCCTGGTAAGTGAGAGGAATATTGAACTAACCAGACTTATATTTGAATTACCTACCAGCCTTGTTCTTCCAAAGGACATATATGTTTGAAATTCATTATGATACTTTTTATGCTTTCAGGAGATTTGGGCATTAATTACCTCTATACTGAATCTCCAAATGCTATATCATCATTGCAATAGTTTATCATTCGAAGGTGAGAATAAAAGAAATAGAAAAGAAACAAATGTTTATTTAAAAAAATCCAAACTGCAATCTCCACCACTAACTTTTGAAGGGGGGAAAAAGCAGCGCACTTAACACTCCCAGTAACAGCACACTTGGGAGTCAGCTGAAGTGTTAGTTGGGGGAGGAGAGTTAAGGTTACTCTCTGATGGCTGAAGGCAATGACATTGTGTCTGCCACCTGCATCACTCTTCTCACTCCATCCCCTTAAAATAAATCAAAAAACATAGCAAAGTATTTCTGTTTCTTGGTGATGTGGAGGACCTCTTGGGGGACAGTTTACTTTCTGAGTATTTTCTGCCATTAAATGCACTCTCTCTTTATAGGATATTTTCTGTGCTATCTCACTACTGTGACTTTCACTAAGCTACAGATTATCATGTAAACTTGGGATTTCTTTCCTTTGGTGTGCAGGAAAATGGGAGATTTTCTCATACTTCATTCTGATAAGAATCCCCAAGAGGTGGGTAAAAAATAGTTGTATCAATTTTCCCTCTGTCTCCCTAAGATCATGAAAATTCAACTCAACAAACACTTATGAAATACTTACTACAGCAAGGCAATTTTTATATGAGAGGGATTCAGAGATAAGAAGCCAAACAGTCCTTGCCCTGGGTGAGTTTATAGTCTCTGAGTTCATAGGACCATAGATCAACAGCTCGAAGTGGTCTTAGAGGCTATCGAGGTCTAGAACTCACCTTATACAGATGAAGAAACTGAGGCTTCAGAAGGCTAATTGACTTGACCAAGAGGCAGCATGAGAATTTAGGTTCTTTGACTCTAGAGCCTTTCCAATATATCAAACTAATGTGACATAGGCAAAAAAAGTAGAATGTGATAGAATCAAATGTTTATTAACCTTTTTACTCTTAGTAGACAACATTATTGTATAAAGCACGTTTTGGGGAAAAAAAAACATGAGAATCCTAGGATCATAGATCTACTGCCAGAGGAAACCTCAGTGATCACCTGGTACAAGCCCTTAATTTTGCAGGTGAGGAAACTGAGGCCCAGAGGGGTTGCCCAAGGTAACAGAAGTGGCAGAGATAGGATTAGATTAGTTATTCAATCAACAAACATTTATGAAGTGCCTACCAGGTATTAATGATTGGGTTGAATGCTGGGGATACAAAAAGAAGCAAAAGATAGGCACTGCTCTCAAAGAGCTCGTAGCTCACAATCTCATGGGAAACCTGACAAGCACTTCAACAGTTCAGGAAGAGGAAATCTCTGCAGCTATCCAAATGTTCTTTTTAGAGGAAAAAAAAACACACAATTAAGATTGGACTTTATTTAAACATAATACTCTCTAAGTGAATTTCAGCACAGACAGAATGAACCTTCTGGTGCCCAGCATCCTACTCCTGGCACCCAGCCATTGACTGAGAGTCTCCATTTGTTGTGTGAGGTTTACCAACTTCTTCCCAAATCTGGGAATGTGGATCCAGCCATAATCGTCCAGTTGGAAGACAGTATATCAAAGCTTATCTATGAAGCACAGGAAGAAACTTTTCTGTTCTCCTTTTATTCTGAATTAAACCTTCCCTACTCCCATAGTTTGCATCTAGAATGCTGTATACTAGGAAGGCTTATTAAGTTAAAAAAATTAAATGGGAGTCTACAAGATAAAATTCAATATTGGATTTGAAAAAGAAGTGGACCCTTTATTTCTTAAAGTTAACTCTCCCTTATGTAATATTAGAAAAAAAATGTCTGGAAGAAAATCCAATTATTATTCTTGAATGAATAGTCATAGAAATCAGATAAAATTGGCAGTATTTTCTACCCTTGTTCTGACCACAATGTGGCATTTTTGCATTTATATTTTGCTTATCAAATTCAAGAGGCTCCATGTTTTGGTTTTATCTCTTACTGATAGAATAAATTGTGCACCTGTTGTTGTTGTTGTTGTTTTCTTTCAGTGTTTTGGAACAAAAAATATCCCAAGGAGACTAGTTCTTAGACAAGAACTCTGTTTAATCAATAGAGAACTAATAAACCACTCACCTTTCTTTAAAGTAAAAAAGGTATTCATATATTCGTAAAGATTGCTTTCTTCTCATTGGCAATCATGATCAAGGTTACAAATGTTCTGCTGTATTTTCCTGATTTGGCTTGTGTCCATAATATGACTAATAAGATTTCACAATTTTTCAAGGTCCTCCCTCCAGGGTAATCCCCAAAGACATTGGACTGTCATTAATTACAACCTGAAAGATATAATCTAAAGCTTATTGTTCCATTTGAAGAATTCTACCAATTAACTTACTATAGACTATCAATCTAAGTACAGTATCCAATCCATCATCACAAGGACAAGAATCACCAGATGTCTAAATGAAAGATGTCAAAACTTGGTAGCAGGTACTAGAATTATGTTTGTACAGAGGGAAAGTTAAGATGACAAGAACTCATTGTTTGTAAGCCACTACTTTCTTCTGAAATACACTGAAAATTTTTGTTTGACTCAATTCAAACAACTACAATAAAGAGTGGCTGCTACTGTATAAATAAACTCTTCAATCTTGAAAAAAAATGACCAACTCATGCCAACTTGGCAGTTGATATGGTTTGCCTTGCTCACTTAAGACAGACACTTAGCATTTTAACTTTTGTTAAAATTGTTTTGAATCTTGGGAAGAAAAAAAATATTTTGGCTGTTAGCCATTGAAAGACTGGTCCAAATGTAAGGTCTTATATCTTGAAATCTTCCTTATAGAGCTAACCAGACTAGCCATTAAAGCAAAAGAATCACATTACTTTAATGCTCAAGTAGTGAAAGAACCGGAAAGACCATTTTTTTTATGAGTTAAGTAAAACTTGGCAAAATATTTGCATCTTTTTTCTAGAAGAAAAAACTTTTTGAGACAATTTATTATTTTAGTTAAACTACCATTACTGTTAAGCCAAAGATATTCAGATAGCAGGTATCAACTACTCAGGCAAAGGTTAGTTGAAAGAAGACTTTGGCAGTGTAACACCATTGAAACTTTGCAGAGATTCATTAGATGTCAAATCTACCACTGTAAACAAAGTCCAGTGCAAATTGTTATAGGAACTTTGACAATTTCTAGTGCTTCAGCACTAAAAACCAAATTAGGAGAAGAAGAAAAATGTCTGTACCCTTCATTCTATTTAGTTTCCTCCTGAGAGACAGTACTAGGTGAATGAGAAAAATTACATGGAAGAATGCTTCTCCTTTGAGAACACATTCTGGTCAGCAAGAACCTGGACTCACACTTTACCAGCCATCCACAGAGATACTGTTGTTCTCATAGTTTCCCCAACCCTCCAGCATTAAAGAGTTTATTGCTATGAAAGCTTTGTTTTAGGAAGCAGATCTTGACTTTTAGCTTTAGGGACTCCATTTCTTTGCAAAGTAATCCACAGCCATATCATATAGTGGCCAGCGTTTCTGACAGCTACTTTTAATAGGCTCACCTGAACAAAATACATCTGTAAACCTCACAGTTCTGACTGGAAGGGTTCCCATCAAAAGGAATTTGAATGGCATGCTGTCAGTACCACTCATTCAGCCTTCTTCCAGTTAGCTTGGGACATAGCTTTGTAGAGCTAGAGTGACACCAGGGGAAAAAAAAGTGTTTTTTTTTTTTGGTTTGTTTTTTGTCTCTCTAAAAAGTGTTATGAAGGCATTCTTTCACTCTAACATTCAGGTAACCATTCTTAAGGTCTAGAGGTGAGTCTCACCAGATAAGTAGATCTATTCTCCACTTACAGTACAAAAGCAACTTTATGGATCCATGCTAGCTAAGTACACACAGGCTGAAAGGAGTAGGAATTGATTTAGAGTTTAATTAGAGCTAGAGTTTTAATATTAAAAAAGTAGGTATATTTCTAAACACTTTTAATTTAATTTAAATAAAGCACTACTGTGCATGACTTGTCCACATGACTATGCAACATACACTGACTTATTTTACACACCTTCATGGGCACAAATCAATCAGAAACTTACCTAGAGAAGAAATGTTCCCTCTTTTTTCTCCCCTTGCCTTTCTAACTTGAATATATCCAATGTTTGCAAAAGACAGCTCGACTACCCAGACTCACTTGAGTCCAAGCGAAGCAGGAGTAGTTTACAGTTCTCACCATCTGTCTGAACAACATCCCGGGAAGACTCCTTCAGCTCCTGCTCCTTGTCACCGAACTCTTCCTGCACAATCTCCTTTTATTTATTCACACACATTGTCCCTTTCAAAACAAGCAGCCAGCTGGAAGGATCCAACCCCTATTGAGCACACCGTTAAATGCAGCTTCCTTCTTGGACGGGCAAATTACACCAGGGAGCATTCAGAGTACAGCAAAAAGCCTATGAGAACTCTTTAATCAGCCGGATCGCAGCTGCTGTCGGTGCTGCTGCCTCTACTGCTGCTGCCGCTGCCGCTGCCGCCGCCGCCGCCGCCGCCGCTGCGCCTCCTTGTTCAGCAGCAGTCAGTCAGTTTCCCTAGTCTCGCCCTCCCGCCCTCTCTCCATCCCCTCCTTCCTCCATCCCTCCCTGTTTCTCATATCTCCCGAACTCTAAAGGCAGCCTCGCTGGGTTATGATTGGCAGAAACAGCCCATTCCTCCTGCTAATCACCCTCAAGACTTTCAAGGGCTAGGAGCTGGTGTGATGTCATTCAGACAGTGGGATGTTACACATGAATACATTCCAATAGAAACTAATTCCGGGATCAGCTGTATTCCTCTCACACCACAGTGATTGATTAGAGGTTCCTGAAGGATTTGCATAATCTGTCACTGTACCGACAACCCCCCCCCCCCCAATATCTCCTTCATCAGCCACTTGGAGTCTACCAGGCTGCAGCAAAGTCCACTTTGTGTCTTCTGATACAGGCACCTAAGGGTGTTATTTAAAACCAAGGAAAATAGAGAAAAGTTCAGGAACAGGCATTCAGAGTGTGTAGCAGTGAAACAAGCAGAGAGACAACAGGAGGTAAGGCTGCATAACACTGCAGCTCTCCACTTCCTCCTTGATGTAAAGTAAAAACAGGTGACAAGATCACATTTAGGGGAGAGAGAGGGGAGGGAGAAGGACTGGGAGACAGAGAGAGAAGCAGAGAGAAAAAGGGGAAGAGAGAGAGAGAGAGAGACAGAGAGACAGAGACAGACAGAGAGAGCTTTTTTGGTTGGTGGAATTTTCTAAATAAAAAGAAAACACTCTAGTTATAAACAAGAGTGTTAATGAGAAGCAGTGTGATATATTGGAAAGCATACTGGATTCAGAATCATAGACCTCAGTTCAAGTACCAACTTAGAAACTTAAGAGTTTTGTAACTATGGACAAAATCACTTAACCTTTCCTTTTCCTCATTCTCCCAATGGAGATAATGATCGCTGAAACTCCTACCTTATAGAGTTATGAGGCTCAAGTGAGACAATATATGTAAAACACTACTCAAAATGTCAATTCTTATTATATATGAATTCAGTCAATTGTAATTAAGTACACTATGCTGGTAGAGGAAATCTCTTCCCAGTAGTTCCCTATACTAATGAAATCAGATATGGTTTAAAAAAAAAAGTAAAACCAAATTCATTTAAACTCAAATGTCATACAATGGATCATACATTTCTCCTCTTATTTATGGTGCAGTGGTGCAGTGAAGAGTGCTGGAACTGAATACAGGAAGGCCTGAGTTCAAATGTAACCTCAGACACTTATTGACTGTGTGTGACTCTAGGCAAGTCTGCTTCAGTTTCCCCATATGTAAAATATGTATCATAATAGTACCTACTTTCCAGAGTTATTGTGAGGATCAAATGTATGCACATCGAACATTGCTTGAAACATAATAGGTGCCATATAAATGCTTCTTCTTTTCCCCTTTCCTTTCTCCTTCCTTCCATTCTATCATTAGGTGCAAAGCCTATAGGATGCTCTTTAATTAAGAGAAGATATCTCTGCTATGTTCTGAATGCTGCTGCAGCCCAGATGTTTATTTAACTTAGATCTTTTTTTTCAGTTTCTCCATCCACAAAATAAAGAAAATACTACAAATCTCCCATATATAGTGAAGGAATAATATAACTATTTTAGAGTTCATAAATTGCTTTCCTTATGTGATCTTATTCAGTTCTCACAATAGCTCTATGAGGTAGGTACTCTCAATAGAAATATTGTGAATATAGGTATTGCCATTCTCATTTTACAGATGAGGACCTGGAGGCTCAGTATTTACTTGACTTGTCCAGGATCACACACTAAGCACCAGAGTTAAGATTTGAGTTTATATTTCTCCTGACTTCCATTTCAACTTTCTCTCCATTACACCACTTTAATATGCATGTCACTTATCTCTTCAAATAAGGTATTTTATCTTCCATCTTCATTCTTTTGCACTGAGTGTCTTCCATGATTATTAGGCACTCCCTTTTCACCTCTTAGAATGCCTGATTGTCTTCAGAACTAATCTTAGCTGCCATTCCCTGCATGAAGGTTTTCCTAATTACCCCAGTGATTAGTATCCTGTTTCCCCAAAATACTTGATTTATTTTATATATATTCTCTGTGTAGAGTATGAAGATATATAAATAGATAAATATAAAAACAGATAAATATGCAGATAGACAGACAGACAGACAGACAGATAGATAGATAGATGATAGATAGACTGACAAATACTTGGACAGGTTGGCAAGCAGGCAGACAGACAGACAAACCAACTGACAGACATAGATAGATGACAGACAGATGGTTTTCTTCTGCATGAGAATGTGATCTCCTTGTTGGCAAAGAATGTTTCACTTTTCTCTTTGTGTTGCCAGTGATTAGCACAGTGCCTGACACATAGAGTAGCAGTTGGTGCTTAAGTAATGCTAGTTGGATCATTGAAAACATAGAGACAAGATTTTAGACTTTAAAATTCAAACAAATCCAATACCAGTATTATCAGATATATCACTTTTTTTTTCTAGATCTGAAATTGTTTCAGTTCATGGCCTTATCTGTCCACCATACATTCTGGTCATTAGACTAGTTTACTTGAACATGAGCTAGTAATAGAGTCAAGATTGAAGGCATGATTTCATTATACTCTTCTTAGCATTACCTAGGAAATACAAGTTCATAGTATGCCCTCAACCCGTGTCCTACTTCACAATTGTATAGTGTTAGTCTCTAGGAAGACAGTAAGACCGTCATGACTGTTGGGAAACAACCCAGGCAAAGATTATAGTAGATCTTTTGTTTTAGGGCAGTAGGGCCATCTTTATATTTGAAGATCATATGAACATTTCTAGCCAGATGCCTCTAAATGATTGACTATAGCAACAATGTGCCTTTTTTCTGTGGCTGATTTTTTCCCCCAAAAAAGCTTCAATTTACACTTAAGAGGAAGGATGTTCTCTACATATCGACATGAGAAAGAGGAATGTTAATTATTCTCTGACTGCTATAATGTGACTTGTAGAGGATCTTGTATTTAACGATTGCTTAATTTTGAGTGATTATAGAACATGCTGATTAGTAGAAGAAAGAAACCTTAAAGCTACCATATAGTAGTCCAGGAGAGAACTGTAATTAGGTCTTATTTTTGTGCCCAGGGAAATAATACAAAACATTCAAGTTGTCAAGAAACATGAAGAATGCCATCAGTTGGGGAAGAAGAGACAGATCAGGAGAGGGGAAGAGTTCAATCTAGCTAACAACCAATAACTTCCTTTTTAACTAATTATTTTCTCTAATTAGTTGTTATGCTCTTTTATTTGTACACGGTAGGTGTACAAATTGGATGAATATAGAATATGTCAGCACACTCTATATTCAACATAGTAGGAAAAAGTTCCACTCATCCCACCTAAATAATAGTTCTGATCCAAGAATTTTGTAGCTTTTGGAATTAATGCATTACCAAGTGGCACATCTGAAGGTCTCAGGACAATTTTCACTGTATATACTAATTAAAAATGATTCACAAATCAAAGTCAGGCATTTTCACTAACGTTCTTGCCAATGAGACAGATAAGATAACATCTACAATTGTATCATACCAATGGCTAAAATCTTAACATACCCTCAGCAAGGTAACTTTAAGGATAATATGTGACACCTCTCAACAAGATGTAACTGAAATTCATAGTGATAATAAAAACAAAATAACTAAACAACCTCTTCACAATTTTAGTTTCCCACCTATTAGTAACAATAGGAAATACCATGAAATCAGATTGGTATACTTCATCAAATGCAAATGAAAAAATTCAGTGATCTTGGTCAAATGTCCATAAAATTAACTTTCAATGTATTTTGGAAATCAATGATCTAACCTCAACAAGTTGATGCCCCCCCTTAGACCATGAGCTTTTTGAGAGCAGGGGTTATTTTTTATCTTTCTTAACACATAATAAGAATTTAATAAATTCTTGTTGAGTTACTGATATTTACACTTCTAAAACAAGTAGCAAATTATTAATGCCTATTTTCACAGAATTACATGAAGTTAAAGCTGAAAGAGACTTCAGTTAACTTCTAGTTCAACATACCCATTTAAAGATGAGGAAAATGAGGATGAAGAGGAATTAAAAATTTTGCCTTCTCTCTCACAGACAGTAAATGTAGCAGCCAGGACTTCTGAGTTCAGACCCAAATCCAGCACTCCCGCCACTATCTTTGGTGGCACATGTGTTTTAAATCCGCAGGTTCCAAAATCACTCTCATTCTAAGAAAACAAACTCCCCTTTGGATATTTAGAGGATAAAAAACATAGAGCTGGGAAGGATCTTCTGAGGCTACCCAGTTCAATTTCTTTATATTACATGTAAGGAAAATGAGGCTATCTCTAAAATGCTATCTCTAATTTCCTTCAAGGCTCAGCTCAAACACCACCTTCTGTATGAAGCCTAAGACCCCCTCCCTCTACTTGTTAATGTGCCCCCTCCCAATTTTCTGGTTATCTAGTTAGTGTGTGAGTGTACATGTGTGTGTGTATGCATGTATACGTAGATATCTAGGCATATATATTTATATATGTAGTAGCACATATTACACACATACCTGTCTATTTAAAGATAACACGCATATTTTATGATATATGTATACATATGTGTATATATCTGTCTATTGTATACATACATATGTGTGTAGATATAGATTCAGATATAGGTACACACACATATACATACATATATACTGTGATCTCCACTGGGCTGCTAGAATAGAAGCTCCTTGAAGGCAAGAAGGATTTTATTTTATTTTATTTTTGCCTTTGTATCCCTAATGCCTAGCACATAACAGAGATTTAAAAAATGCTTGATATTGTTATTGTTATTGTGTCAATACAATAAGAAAGAACAATTCACCTGAAAGTTTATTCATGTGCCTTTCCCATTTCCTCCTAATTTAGGAAACAGTGAAATAATGGTCTGGTGGGGGTGGGGCAGGAGCTGTGTGTGGGACTTCCCTACCAGAATGATGAAGACAGGGGCAGGGGGAATCATTTGCTCTGTATTATCTTTATTATTTTTAAAACCAATATCACACATATCTATAATATATTGGCACAGAATTATAATCTGAGTTGATATCTGCCCAGTGAGCTTGCAGTGTGCCAGGAATTTGTTTGAAGTATTTAAATTGCATGAATCCTAGAAAGAAAGAAGTACATTTATTCTTCTGACACTCTACACAGTCCAATGCAATTTATTCTATATCTTTTAAAATAAGGGAAAGTGAATGCATACAGCAATAAAACTTTGGGATGGCATTCATCTTTGTCTGCCTATTGTCATCACTTTGGGGAGCAGATGCAGTAGCTGACCATGATGCTGATTATCCCTCATCTCCCTCCACCTCCCTTGGCAAGGGACTGAGAACATTTCAACTGAGTGGTATTTATTGAATATACAAAACCTACCACAGGGCCTGATTTTAAAGATTCAAAAAACGCCAAATGTGCCATTACCAAGATAAAAATCAAACATCTGTGTTAAAAGAAAGCTCACGTTGTTTCTAATGACCAACTGAGAGTAAAATTTGGATGACCCTCAGCTTCTCCCTAGTAATAATTGGTCCCCAGCTCTCTTCTCCCCACATCTTTCTTTGCTTTCAGTTGTGGAGATTTGAAATGACCTCAAAGTAACCAATCAAATTGCATCTGAATTTTTGATACATGCCATATGCCAGAGATTTAAAGAATAGAAAATTTAAAAAACAAACAACTCTCATATGTCTTCTAAAAGCTGTAGAGTATTCATACACTGAAGTACTCTGAAAACAGCTTTGTTGTAACTACTATCTCTCAATCTGTATCTAAGGCCCCTGTGTGTGAAATAATGTTTTAATGTTATTCTTCCAGTAATAATGCTCTTTGGTTCTAAGGTGGTCTTCTTCTGGTCCTAAATTCCATGCTATACAAGGCAGCCACATTATAATGAGGCTTTTACTGGAAAAGACTTCAATGGTCTTTGAAGAAAAATACTGGGCATTTTTGACCAATGTTTCATATATTTTACCAATTGCAATTAAAACCAACTCTTTGGTCAGTTTATTAGTCAATAGCATTTATTAAGCACCTACTATGTGCCAAACACATAGTGCTGAGAGGTTGGGATACAAAGAAAGGCAAAAAAAAAAGTCTCTGTTCTCAAGGAGTTTATAGTCAAATGGGGGTGGGGGGTGGGGGGACATGCCAAAAAATATGTATAAACAAGATATATACAGGATGAAATGTTCAATTTATTGATTAAGGGAAAGCACTAAAATTAAGAAGGATTGGGAAAGGCATCTTGCAGAAGGTGGGAATTAACCTGAGACTTGAAAGAATCCAAGAGGCAGAAATGAAAAAGGAAGGCTTTCCAAATATAAGAAACTAATAATGAAAAATAATGTTTTTTAAATAACTGTTCTAGCCACATCTGTGAATTATGCATTGAAGGTAAATTTATTTTCTTTTAAATAAAAATAGCTTTTTTCTTTTTTCCAGGTTATATTCCTTCCATGTTCCAGCTACAAAATTCACAACCTACCATTCCTATAAATTTATTATTTTTTAAATTGATTTGAATGTGATCACTTGAATTGTGGAAGCCTGCACACTTGTACCTTTACTCTCATCATATTTATTGTTGTTGTTACTGTTTTATTTTTAAGTTACTATGATTCCTTTACCAAGAGCAAAGGCTCAGTTTCCCCCAAATATTATTACTTACTAGCTATTTCTGAAAGGAAAAAAGAATTGGGAAGAGGAACTGCTATGTTGAAAGTTAAGTGCTTTGAGGAAAGGAATGAGGCTGGTCTAATTAGGCTAAGTGATTAAAAATATTTTTTTCTTCTGTCTTTCCTTCCTTCCTTCCTCCTTCCTTTCTTTTTTTCCCTTACATCCTTCCTTCCTTCCTTTTTTCCCTTACATCTTTCCTTCCTTCCTTCCTTCCTTCCTTGCTTCCTTGCTTCCTTCCTTCCTTCCTTCCTTCTCTCTCTCTCTCTCTCTCTCTCTCTCTCTCTCTCTCTCTCTCTTTCTTAGCTTGATCTTCTATGGGCCCTTAAAGGTAAGAACTTGTAAGAAAAAAAAGAATGAAAAGTCATTTTTGCTTTCTTGGTATCAAAATTGGTGAGAAACCCCCACGTAATATATGGTATGGGTTTATACACCATTATATAAGATATATAAACCATAATATGTATACCATAATATATACCACATATATTTACATACCATAATATAAGGCTATTCTAATAGTATAATACATAAATAATCTCTTCTTTTCTCTTTCTCAGTCTCTGTATGTCTCTGTCTCTGTCTTTGTCCTTCTATACCTGTGTCTCTTTGTCTGCCCCTCTCTGTCTCTATCTCCCTCTCTCTGTGTCTGTGTCTTATCTATCTGTCTCTCGTTTGTCTCTGACTGTCTGTCTCTCTGTGTCTGTCTGTCTATGTCTGTCTTTCTCTGTCTCTGTCTCTCTGTGTCTATCTGCGTCTGTCTCTCTGTCTCTGACTCTGTCCCTCTGTACCTGTATCTGTGTCTGTCTCTCTGGCTCTGTCTCTCTCTCTTTCTCTCTCTCTCCCCCTGTCTATCTCTCATTGCCTACTAATCATTTGAATATCTTGGAGGGTAAAAAGGAAAAAAGAAGAAAACTGAGAGAAAGCCTCTCGTTGCCTGTATCACAGACTGTAGTGCATTATTTTAGTAATGGACAAATCATCATTGTCAATGCTTCAGATCAATTCTTTGAAGATGCAGTACTTAAAAGCCAGAGCCAGAGAACAAACAGACTAAACATTCAAATTCCAGTTTGGCTCAAGCTGCCTAAAGGCACATGGATTTTAATAAATAGGAATCAAAAACAGCTGTTGGCAAAACCACCCTCTCAGCACAAAACTTTGATCTGTAGTGAACCAGTAGCACGTAAGTGAGAAAAAAAGGGAAACGGAAATTGTAAAAATTAAGATTATGGCTCTTGTATAAATGGAATTTCTGGGTTGAGGACTTTGGGGCCTTCCTCTTTTCCAAGCTCTGCAAACATGGTGAAAGAGTTCTTAAACCCAGAGCTCAGTTCCAGTGGGGTCCCCTTCAACATATCTTCAGAGAAGAATCTTTAAATACTGCAAGCCCCTTCCGAATCAAAGGTGAATCTACAAAGGGCAGTTGTTTGTTTTTTTCCTTTTTCTGCCTTTCCATTGCAATGCATGTATCAACATTTCATGTTTTACAGGAAGTTCCCTTCCAGGCTGGGTCTTACAATCCATGCCATTTTATATACTTTAAATTAAACTCCCCAAATCCTCAAAGTAGAAAAAAAAAGCCACTTAAAAAACACGAAGCCCAGCATCAGAGTGATAAATTTGTAAAGACCAAATCTGTCCTATAGGGTATTTTGTTTCATCTGTTAGCAAATTCCTTTTATCTTAGGAATCCCAATATCATTTGTTTTCTGTCTGTTCCTGTCCTACTGGGAAAGGCATCTCATTTATGAGCTACTCCTGCTAATGCTCTGATCAGCCTGGGGAATCTTAATGTTGCACTAAGCTCCTGTAAATCAGTTTCTGTCCTCCTAGGTACTAGGCTCTGCTGTAAATTACCGCTACTCTGAGGTAATGTACTGTATATTCAAAGGACCCCACTCTTTGGTTTTGACAAAAGGATTTCAGTGTTGTGGCTGATGGGGGAATGGAACAGGGGTAGAGATGGGAGTAGAAAAGGAGTCATTTGTGGATATGGACATTACAATGGTAGCCACAATGGATTGAAAGGTTGCTTGTCATAGAGAAGAAACATAAAAACGTTCTCCTGAAGAGGATACAGATCGTACCATCTGTAGTGAACATGACAGTGTTGGGTCTTTGGTTACCAACACCTGGACAGCCACTGTGTTCCTCTTACCATAAATTCCTATAATAGAAAGAAACCTGTGATCCTCCCTCCCAACTCTGAGAAGTGGTAAAGACCTGTATTAGAAAACAGAATCATTGACATGCCCCCAACACCTCCTCCTCACCTCGGCCTTTGCTTAGTCAAAAGTTCCAGTTCTATGGAATTGTAGTTGAGGCAGGTTTCTTTTACTTCTTTTTCCCATAGGAAAAAAAATGAAATAGCATATTTTAAGACAAGGATTACGCAGTGTTCCCCTTTGGAGACTTTGCCCTACCATATAACCAAACTAGCATCACTCTTTGGGGGGAGAGGAGGGGAGGAAATATCAGGTCTATGATTCCATTAGCATAGGTAGATTCTTATGTGGAAAGTCCCTTTTCAAATGAAATTTCATTATATTAGATGAGCAACTAGTTCTTGAGAAGGTAGTCTAAAAACTAAAATCTTGAGAAGGTAGTTTAAAATCTTTTGAAAAGAAATGTCATTTTAAATGTATCATCTTCTGTTTAGATGAGTTAGTACACTTTTTATCTGCATAAATAACACAGTAATCAAAGTGGAAAACAATAAGCCCTTTTATGAAAAATGTATGTATTTTCCTCCAAATAACTATCAATTTTATGACTTTAATTGAAGCCTGTTCTTTTCTAAACAGGAGGTAGTCTAATTGAAGTTACTTAGGGCTAATCAAATATAAAGGGAGTCCCCAGAACAAGAGAGAGCTATAACTCCACATTGGCTATACAAAAACCCATGTGCTAAACAGAACAGAACATATGATACATTCACGTACTAGAAGCAGACTAAGTAATGAAGGGATAACAGGCTTGCCAGCTCAGCTGTTTATTCTTATTTGCCAAGGATAAAATTAAGAATGACAAACAGGTTGCTGCAATATTGGAAGTACAGGAGAACAAGTGCATTTCACTTTGTTATGATCTCTACCATCTTAGGTTCCCATAGAGGGCAATATTGTATAAAAGATTGACTTCTCCAGATGAACTCCAAATCTGCCAATTCATCTGTGGCTTTGTGCTTTAAAGAAAACTGCTGTTACCATCAATTTGATGCTGCATTTCCCCTCAAACTATGACTAATACATACAATAATGCAAACAAAACCTTTGTAATAGAGCTTCATTAAAGGTGAAACAAATTAATTCTGTAGCCTCCTCATTAGTGTGTTAGTGTGCATAAATGGTCCCACTTTACCTCATAATTTTGACTCAATATTTGAACCTCAGATTATGAGATTTTTATTTTTTGCATGCAGTTTATTACATAAGCCAATAAAAAAAAATCATACCTTATTCAGTGACTAGAACAGAAGCCCACTCTTCAAAGACAATGAAAATCTCTTCTATTTTTCTAAAAAGTCAATGTGGAAAGTTGTAACAGCACCATTAGACTTCTGGGCTTATGTCTTGTTTTTCTTTAGTTATGGAGTGGAGGATGGAAAGAATGCAAAGTGATCTTTGGGTATTAATGGGAACGTACATAAACAAATTGGGTACACAAATAAATCTTCAGGTGAGAATGAACACCTCTCTGTCTATCTCCTCTCTCTCTCTTTGTCTCTCTCTCTCTCTCTCTGTTTCTCTCTCTCTCTTGTCTCTCTTTCTCTCTGTCTCTCTGCCTCTCTCTGTCTGTCTCTCTGTCTCTCTTTCTGTCTCTCTGTCTCTCCTGTCTCTGTTCTCTCTGTCTCTCTTTTTCTCTGTCTCTGTCTCTCTGTCTCTATGTGTTTCTCTCTCTCTCTCTTTCTCTCTCCCCCTTCCCCCCTCTTCTTGTCTTTCCTTCTCCTTACAATGAAGACACACTCCTGTTCTTAAAGAAAAATCTGCTTTGTAAACAGCTCAGACAAAAGAAATCTATGAAATAGTAGTATAAATGACGATTTCAATAGGCTGAGTGATTATTATGTGTGTGCACAAATATGTGTGCTTATATGTGTATGCATATATAATACTCAGATTTAGAAGTGGGAAATAATACCATTAGCAATGATAATAACAACCAATATTTTAAAATGCTTTAAGGGTTTGAAAAGTATTTTATAAATATGATTTTTTTTAATCAGCATAACAACCTTGGAAAGTGGGTTTTATTATTGCCTCCATTTTACAGATGAAGAAAATGAGGCAGAGGGAGGTTAAAAGACCTGGAAGAAATCATAGAGGGCAACGATTTCAAACCCATCATTTTGTAAATAATGGAAACCAAGGCCTACAGAAATGAGATAACTTGCCTTAATCACCAGTCAGCAAATACAGGAATGGGATTTGAACCCAGGTCTTCTGTTTCCAAATGTATGAAGGGTAGACAATGTTCTTTATAGGGAATTTCTTACAACAATGAAATTGTAGATTCTGTTTAAAATAAATAGATACATATGCATGCATGATTTTCTTTTTAGGAGCAGGGCTAGATCTGTGATTTCATTGGTACTTATCTCTGTAGCCTGAAATTCAGTGTTTTCCAATGAGTTTTGCCCCAGAGTGCCAACACTTAGGTATTGTGCTTCTTTCATGAAGAGGGAGATAGTCAACTTCATGTTTTGTAACTCAAATTTTTCTACTATCCAGTGCTAAATTATGCCCACACTACTTCACTTGGGATAGAAATACCTCCAGTAGAGTTTTACTGCTATGCCTCACTCCTCCAAAGGCCTTCCTTTTCTCTCAACCCCTAAGGGGTGCTGGTCAAACTATGATGGATCTGAGGATATGGGGGGCTAAAGACACCCTTTGTCTGGTCACCTGGGGTCTGACTGACTTCTTCTCTACAGTACTCCAGCTCAATTGTTTTGTTTTGGTTTTATCCCAGGTTTAAAAAAAATAGTTATAGTTCTGCATGCTTTTATAAAATGCATTGTCAGTTTGCTGTAGTTGTTTGCTGAAAGTATGCTTGTTTACTAGCCAATAATACATTAAAAAAAAATCCTGGGATTATGGTAATAATGGTGCTATTTTGGTGACATTTTTGACAACATAAATTATCTTGTAAGGCATATTCAAGTCTCACAGTACCAGAAAACACAAACCTAGTGATGTTAAATAATACAGTATTCTGCATATGGAGGTTACATTACCTCTTAGGGAAGACTGTTCAACAAATTGGTCCCTTCAAATGAGGAAATAAGTCTTTGAAGTTCATTACTCACCAAGTAGTGAAAATTACACATAGGATCCTTAATATTCTCATAAAGGAAATCAAGCTGAATTCTTTGGGGTGTGTGTGTGTGTGTGTGTGTGTGTGTGTGTGTGTGTATGTGGTATGTGTGGTCATATATGTGAATTTAATGAACAAGTGTTCTGTTTAATATAACATGTGAAACTTGTACATGTCAAAGCATGTTGGAAAGGATTAATTGCACTATGGACAATGGTCACTGATATTTGATCTACCTCTTACATATCTGTTACTACAGGATGCGGCTATCTTTGTAGTCCAAAATTCTACATCCAAGAACTGTTGGCAGTACGCGGTTTCTTTTTTTCTCTTTCTTTTTCTGCTTTTTATTCTTTCTTTTTTTTTTGTGCTTAGATTCCTTCAATCCTAGTAGTACCTCAGAATGAATGAATTTGGAGTAAGCCTCATTTCATCCTAATAGTACCTCAGAATGAAAAAATTTGTAAGAGGTCTCATTTGGTCCAAAGAATTTTAGTATATTAATGTATAACTCACAAGATTAGGGTTGCCACCAACATGATAGAGAACTTAGGTTTTGTATACTTAGTGTTAAACATTGGAAATAACAGGTGCTTTATACTTTGCAGTCAGGAGGCACTTTTACTTGGAATAACCAAAACATATAAGTAAGGAATCATTTTATGCAAATGAAATAAGGATGAAAATAATATTTAAAGGGAAAATTCAGCCATTGAACTAGAAAGAAGAGTCTTTTTCTAAGAGTATGGTTGAAATTGAAATAAAAATATAAGTAAAAATTATTTGCTCTAAGGATTTGTACAATGAATACTAAAATATATCAATATTAGGAAAACAGTTAACACAAGTGATTGTATTAAAATAAAAAAAAAACTGGAAACCACAAGATTATATCAATAGATGTAAGAAAAATCCTTTAACAAATAAGACATTTGTTTATACTAAAACAAACAAAAGCATATAGGATCTGGATTGAAGGGTCATTTAAATTTTTTTTAAATATATATGTAGCATTATTTGCAATGGAGAAACACTATATTTAATAAATATAGTAGTAAAGCAAGAATGATCTCCATTCCATAATCCTAGAAATGTTACCAATAGCAAAATGACAAGGGAAAGAAATTAAATGTAGAAAATGATAACAACAACTAGAATTTATATAGCACTTTACAAATAGTTTATTCTCACAACAGCCTTGGAAGGTAAGTGCTATAATTATCTTCATTTTACACTGAAGGACAGTGAGACAGACAGAGGTTAAATCACATAACTAATAAATGTCTGAGGATAGATTCAAAAATCGTCTTTCTGTCCCTGAGTCCAGTACTCTATCTGCTGTTCCACTGAGCTTCCAAAAATGAGAGAAAATCTTCCCAGGTTTACTATGAAAACTGAAGAGAATTAGCTTACAAACTGAGAGAGATTCATTAAATTTACATTAAAAAAATACACAAAATCAACAGCATATCTATGTAATGATTAAGAAAAAGGATATGATAAAAAAGGAATGCCAATTCAAAATAATTATGAAGTTAATAAAACATTTGGGAGTCAATTTGCCAAGGTACACTGAAGACATATAAATGCAATTATAAAACACTCTCTGAAGAAATTAAAAATAACTTAAATAATTTGAGTGATATTAATTGACCCTATTTGGGTCATAAGAATATAATAAAAATGAAACTGCCTAAATTAATTTATAGATATAATGCTATAACTATGAGACTATGAAAAGGATACTTTATAGAGCTAGAAAAAATAATAGTAAAAATTATAGGTAAATTCTTAGGATATATATAAGGACTAAACTCTCAAGGAAATAATGCAACAAAAAAGTAGGAATGGAGGGGGACTGGAACTTCCAGACCTCACTTTTTGCTATAAAATAGTAATAAAAATTTTTGGGACTGGGCTAAAAAAATAGAACAGCAGATCAGTGGAATGGATAAGGTGAGGAAAAATCTCAAACTGTCTAATTTAATAACTTGGCTGTTGCTAAACCTGAGAGCATAAATTACTTAGAGGAGAGCAACCTGTTTGACAAGAGCAGTATGAAAACTGGAAAAAAAATTAGCAGCAGTGTAGAACACCAACTTATAATATATTATATACTATGTAAGTTCAAAATAGATACATGACCTGAATATTAAAGGTCACACCCTCAAAACTAAAAAAAAATGAGAAATATATTATAAAATTTTTCATCTTCTTCAGTTGATTCTAGCTTTATCAGCATCATAAATATAATTTAAATATTAGCAAAGCAGTGAATATTCTCCTGTCCTTCCAGCAACCCCCTCCAGTCTGCCACAAGCTCTTTGACTATATCACCCCACTATTCAATAAACAAGACTCTTTGTCTTCAACAGCTACAGAATTAGCCACATATGAACACAGCTTGAGGAAAAAACCCCTTTCTGTGTGTCTCTAAAACCTCTATTTCCACCTTCTTGCATCTGGGTTGTGGTTCTGTCTCTTCATCAATTTGTGATGATTGAATGATATGATATGTAGAAATTAATAATAGTAATAATTAGTATTTATAAAGTTCTTTAAGGTTTACAAAGTGCTTTACAATTATCTCATTTTGTCCTTGCAAAAACCTGGGAGATAGGTGCTATTATTATCCCCAGATGAGAAAACTAAAGCACACAGAGGTTGTGACTTACTTGCCCAGAGTCACATAGCTAAGTAAGTGTCCGAAGCTACATGTGAACTCAAGTCTTCCTGACTCCAGGGCTCTAAGATTCTATCCACCACCTAATTGCCTATATAAAAGAAACTTTCTAAATAATTTTCTTTAATATGTATTATGATAAGAATAGTATTCAAAAATATCCCAAACTTTATTTCAAAATGTCTTAACCTCAAAACACAACAGACCTTGAAGTTGCAAAGAACTCAACAAAATCAGCTATTCTTGTTGAAGGAAAATTGTTTATGTGTGATTTTCCCAAATCTCCCATAGAACTGCCAACTTAAACATTAATGAGTCACATGGCGAAGAATGCTGTACCATGAGCAAAAAATGTTTGAGAACCACTGGAGAAGAGGATACACATAATTACACTTCTTTTCAGCATTTGGATTGGCAAGGGTGATGGCAAGCTGAGCTGATCTTTTAGCAATGACTTTACAATTCTTAGAGGCAACTTTTGACCAATCTTCTAATATTAACAGTATGATTTGTTGCCCATCCAGAGCATTTCTGTTTGACATTGTGTAGCAAACATTTCCTGAATCCAGTGGGGGTGCAAGTATATTCTATTCTTGTTGCTTCAATAAATGGCATTAAGATATGTCCCTTTGGGGCAGGTAGGTGGTACAGTGGATAGAGCTCTAGCCTTGGAGTCAGAAGGACCTGAGTTCAAATCTAGCCTGAAATTCTTGAACCTTACTAGCTGTGTGACTCTGGGCAAGTCACTTAACCCTGACTGTCTAAGCAAAAAAAAAAAAAAGAAAGAAAGAAAAGAAAAGATATGTCCCTTGGATCATCTTGATACCCTGTTCCCAGTGAGTTAAGGTTTCTGGCAGTTTTGCTTGATCTTTCCATATTGAACTGACAGAAAAGATGATTTTTTTTTTGCTTTTCCTCTTGGCTATATTAAAATTTAAGAGGGGTTTGATGACAATAGGTTGCTGAGAGAAGATGCTAACCAACATGGGGTTCAGAGTGGGGTGAGCCAGAGAGCTGCCCCAAGAAACTCAACTTCTTTGTTTTAAATGACAAATAGAGCCGAGAGAGAAGGGGATCTGTCCAGGGTGGCACAGTTGAAACAAGAATTTTGGTCTCCCAAAATCTGGTCTCATTACACTGTTCTTCCTTCTTCTCTAGCCCTGCTATTGCTATTAATACAGCTATCATCACCATGATTCCACAGCATCATAAGCAAGTTTGGTCAAAAAGAGTTAGGCTAATCATGTTCTAAGAATGAGAGAAAATGAGAGAGAGATGGTCAGGTGGAGTGCTACACTGATGTTCTTGAGATTTGAAAAATAATTGGGAAAGGTGACCAGTTCTTTGGGTAGATTTGTTGTGTAGGAGTTAAGGAAAGAAAAAGGTAAACATCATATAATATCAAAAGGTTTAGAGGAGTTTTTTATCTGCAGTTTTGTAGGAATATGGGCATAAGTGGCACCCCAAATCCAGCAGCATCATTATTTGATCTTTATTATTGCCCTCCATAAAAATCCTACTCTGAAGTTTCTTTGTGGTATGGAGGTGACCCTGAGTTCTTCAAACTTGTGCCAGCAAAGCATAGACTCTGTTAGCCATTTACAGGCCAGTTAAGCTAAGTGTGGACAGACTTATCTTGGTTTATTGGTCATTAAGTGGTGAACTCTTTGGCCAAAGGACTCCATGAGACAAAATAAAAATAAATAAATAAAAATTAAAAAATGGTTTTCAGTTTTGAATTTTTTTTAGCAATAAGCTTTAGAATACCACAGGTATTATTTCTCATACTTAAAAGAGATTGATCTAATAATTTACATACTAAAAAAGAGATGACAAATATTATCTGTGTTGTGACATATAGTTGGAAGGCCATCCTATGGATTAATCCATCAGTGCCTATACATGAGTCAAGTACTATAGATGTTCAATGAGCAGGGCCCAGAATGGAGGGGGGAGGGGGAAGGCAACAGAAAGTAGGTTGGATTGCCTGTGGACGGGTTTCTATCCACATTACATGGGAGACTTACCCCAATCACTCAGATCATTGATCCTTTGAAGTGCTGATATGTTCTTGTTGCCTCACTTTACTATTAACACATTTTCCAGAACTCACATCCAGAATACTTAGTACAGTGTGAAAAGAAAGAATTTCAGTTTTGAATTTGGATTGTAGAGGTGGTGTTTATACTGTGGAGCTGGAATTATATTTCTGGTCACTTCATGTGGTTGCCATGAGGATAGTAGCCATACTTACACATGCAAATACAAAGCTAGGTACCAGTACTTTGGAATCTACCCACAAAGAGGAAAATCTGTTGTTCTAAAGCCATGAAGCCGAAAGTAATTGATGTCCTCTTATATTTTAACTTGGGAAAATTGAATAGTTACATCCCAGATAGAAAAGTAAGATATAATCAGCTTCAGAAGGAACTTCAGAGGGTTATCTAGCTCAACATGGACCTGAAGAGTAGGAGTAGATCCCAGGTTCTTATATAAACAGCAAAATTTCAGCTTATAAATTGGCTACTAGCATGCTACCTGCTAAGAACATTTTAGTGATACTTTTAAAGATTAAACACTTTTCTCTGGCTACTTAGGCTACCAGCAGCCATGAAGTTTCCTGTCTTCAGAATATAGAAATCAAGAGGGGTGTTTCTTCCCTCTGGGTCCCAGAGGGTCCTTGAAAGATAATCTCCTGGATACAGAAGGGAAAATGAAGTACAAGTGCTAACAATAATTACAACTTTCTTAATCATTAAAGTCTCTCCCATGCCTTTCAAAATTAAAATTCAATTTATTCTTCATTTTTCTCACCAGATCAGAAAGACTATTCATTTCTCTAGGGCCAGCAAATTTTGAAGTTTTACTCTAATGTATTTAATATAGCCACTTTCAACAGGGCATTTTCTTTTTGCTCCTTGGAACAAGTTTGGGATACCATTGCAAAGGTGGGGATGCAATTCAAAGTAGAAATATAATGCATGTTCTCAAATGGAATGGATTTTATAACACAGAAAGGAAGAAGGAAGTCATTCAGTAAAGAAATCAATGTGAAAAGAATGCCTTTAGGATATTGGTTTAGTATATGTGAAAATTAAATTTCGTGGATTAAACCATTCCAAGAGGAGTCCGAAAGAAATAGGATTCAAATAGCATTTCATATGTATCTTTGCTATATGACTCTGAGGATACAGTTTAACCTTTCTGAAGGCTAGGTTCCTCATCTGTAAAATGGGCATAATAATAGAACCTACATCATAGAGCTGTAAGAATGAAATGAGATTACGTACCTAGATCACTTTGCAAACTTTAATGGGATATATAAATATGAGCTAACATTATTACAGAATGAAGAAAATTCATTTGTGCACTATAATAGACAAATCAATGATATTTTATTAAGCACCTACTATATGCTTAATAGACCCTGGAAAAAGTTACTGTTTTTGGTGGTTCTTTTTTCTTCTCCATCTACAATATTATTCAGTCTATAATGTTTATTCAATAATTGCTGTTTCTTATAAGGTTCACAATCCCTCTTAAGTTCCAGATAAAGAAATAAGCCCCAGAGAGTACGAGTAATATATAATACTAGAAAGTAAATCACCCTTAAGTGATTTATTCTGATTCTGATTTTGAATTCTATTATTTTTTGATTCTATAGTATAATGAAATCCATTCAAAACAGAAGATATATAAGCTTAACTTTTCACATCCTGGTTGACTCTGTCAATTAATGTAAGTATAAATGGACACTTTAGAATTCCCAGTTGCCAGGATGTTTTTCTTTGCTTATTCATATGATATAAAGGTTACAATGCAATCTTGATATTTCAGGGTATGCTTAGTTAGTTTGACTTTGATATTCCCCAGAACTTAGCAGAGACCCTGATGCATTGTAAGTGTATAATACATGCCTACAGACTGATTGGTTTGTTTTTATTTTATCTATCTATCTATCTATCTATCTATCTATCTATCTATCTATCTGTCTGTGTATCTAATCTATTTATCTTATCCTGTCTATTTGTCTGTGTATCTAATCTATTTATCTATCTACCTTATCCTATCTATCTATCTGTCTGTCTGTCTGTCTCTCTTGGGGATTAGATCTCTCTATTATGTTTTGGCTGGAAATGCAGTCACCACTCACAGACCTGACCAATGCTGACTGACATGGAAGTTTTGACCCATCCCTAATGGTTCCCCACTCCCAGGGGTTCATAATATTGGTGCCTGACATAGTATGGGTAACCAATTTCTTTAGCCTTACTACAGCTCAGAACTCCAAAGTTTAAGCGATCCACCAGCCTCAGCATCCCCAGCAGCAGGGATTTGGTGATATAGTTTGTCACCATGACTGATCCTCCCCTTAGTTTTAAAGCAGTTGTAGTGAAGTTATTTCCTTTGCTTCTCTGGTCATCAGAAGTAAAAAAGAAAACAAAACAAACAAACAAACAAAAAAAAAAAACAGCAAAGTAAAGACTCTTGGTATGCTATGAATGTAACCTAGAATAATCCCTTCAATTCCTGACCAGGATCTAGAAATGGCTCAAGCTGACTTTCCTAAGAATACCTCTGAAATTTAAAATAAAGCTTAGTCAATGCTCACAATGTGACTTTGATTAGTTGAAGTGGAGGTACTTAGTAAATATGGTTGTTATTTATCTTCACGCTGAGCCTTAGTGCATTCATTCAAAAGCTTTTAGAAAATCCAGACACCACAGGGAGATGAGAGTTGAGAAAAAATAATATGAAAAGGGAAAAGGAGGAGCCAAAGACAAAATAGTATTAATCTGCTACTGAACAGGAGGGAAATATTTGCCACAGAGAAGGAAAAGAGCAACGAGGAGGGATGGACATGGCAAGTCTCCTGCTTGCTTTCTGTGCACCTTTCAGTAATACCACAAATTCCTCCCAGGGTTTATGACTCACATCTTCTGATTCATTAACCATAGAGCAGTAGTACAGAGGGAAGCAAAGGGAGACCTTTAATGATAATCGAGGTAAATTTATTAGCTCTATTCTGACATAAGGAAGAAATACCCTTGCAAACACCAAAGACAATGAACTGAACAAAATAACAGCAAATTAGAATGAGTTGAGTTGACCAATCTTAACAGCTACCCTGTAGCTGTGGAGGCAGCAAAGGTATGAATTTCCCAGTTAAACAGTTAGTAGAGGACTTGTTGGCTGAGGATGAGTGGAGGAAGTGTTTGAGTTCTGGCATGCTCCTAAGGCCTGGTACTAGATCCTTTGTTCCTCATTTACTTCTACACATAGGACTAAATGCACACCCACTGAGGTTTAGTCACAGAATTGACTCAAAGATGCAGGGAATACAGGATCCTGCTGTTAATTGTTTGTTAGTTACAAAAAAGCATTTGACTTCATAGAGAACAACACAGTTTTAAAGTTTCTCTTCCAACAAGAGAACTCTTGTGCAGATGCTAAAACCACACAAAATTCCTTGAAAGACAATGCAATAAGTCACTTTGTTCAGCCCTCTCACTCTCCCTCAAACAATGTTTCATCTTTTTGACCCACTTTGGTTGATGGAACATGGCTATGAGTCATGCAATACAATATGCTCTGAAGAATTAAAGTAGGGGATTAGTCAAAGGGTGATGGAGAGGCACCTTGTGATTGTGAGCAGACCGCCACACATTACAAACAAGAAGCCACTGAGAAGTGATATAAAGGTCACCAATTACATTGAAGGACAAAAAAAAGGCATGGCCATGTAATGAGATTAAGGGGTTATCATTATGCAGCTCACATGCATCTTGGTAGCCACACAATGTCAAGAGGATGAGAGGAAGTCCCCCATAATGTTGGGTGCACTCTCTTTCCTACAGTAGGACTTGGAAGACAGTCTCAAAGGATGAGTGGGAATAGATGGATGGTCGTCTGTAGCATTGGGACCAGTACTCACAATGATAAGGTCAGAGATCCATGTGGGTGTTGGAAGAGAAAACTGCAAAGTCCCCTTTTTAGAGTGAGATCCCGACATTCTCAGCACTCTTCTGTTCTTTCTGATAGGTACTGTGGTCTATTTCTATCTAAAGAACTCTGGCAAACTGCTATCATATATGACCTACCTGCTTATTCAAGGGGAGAGTAGGAGGGTACGTCTGAACTCATGATTTCATTGGTGAGGGAATTTGTGATGAGAAAACTCCCTTTTCAAAACAGATCAGCAACTGATGTGCATATTAGTAAGCTACTTGGGACACCGAGAGGTTGTCACTTGTCCAGTGTTACATAGCCAGAATATGTCAAAAGTGAGAATTGTATCTAGATGTTCCTGAACTTGAAGCTGGTTAACCATTCACTATGGCTATGCTATATCACTTTGCACATCACTTAGTAAGTGGTAATTGGTTTGCATATGATGGAGGAAACAAGATTGACAATAGATGAAAAATCAAATAGACAGAAAGATAAGATCTTGTAGTGGCAGCACAGAACTTCACCAAACTTCAGGAGGTGAGAGGTCAGCTTACAGGATGGCCGCAATAAGATCAAACCTGCTCAGATTAGGTTGGAGAAACCAGAGGATGAATTGAATTTGCTAGGACTAGCACATTCCCTAGAACCTATCACTAGGATAAGAGAGGAACCAATGACGCCTCCTCATAGCCTGTCCTTACACATAACTTAGAGTAGACAATCTATCAATGCATCACAAACATATTAAGCACCTACTATGTGCCAGTAACTAAGCACTGAGGACAAAAAGAAAGGCAAAAGGCAGTCTTTGCTCTCGAGGGGCTCTCAATGGGAGCTTGTCTTGGACACATGCAGGACTAAGCCAGTGTCATCATAGTAAAGGTAATCCAGCAGAGAAGGGATAATCAGGTCATGAGTGATACTTGGAAAGTCACGGGGGAAAGGGCTGTGTCTTTCTGAATACAAAGTCCTATAGTCCTAGGTAAAGCTAAACAAGAATCATAAATCACTTTAAATAAAGGTATCTTGCACAAACAAAGCCAATGCAACCATGATTAGGAGGGAAGCAGAAAACTGGGAAAGAATTTTTACAGCTAGTGTCTCTAAGGGCCTCATTTTTAAAATATATAAAGAACTAAGTCAAATGTATAAGAACACGAGTCATTCCCCAACTAAAAATTGGTCAAAGGATATGAACAGGCAGTTTTCAGATGAAGAAATTAAAACTATCTATAGTCATACGAAAAAATGCTCTAAATCACTATTGATTAGAGAAATGCAAATCAAAATGACGCTGAGGTAGGACAACACACCTATCAGATTGGCTAGTGTGACGAAACAGGAAAATGTTAAATGTTGGAGAAGATGTGGGAAAATTAGAACACTAATGCATTGTTGGTGGAGTTGTGAACTGATCCAACCATTTTGGAGAGCAATTTGGAACTCTGACCAAAGGGCTATAAAAATGTGCATACCCTTTGACTCAGCAATACCACTTCTAGGGCTGTATCCCAAAGAGATCATAAAAATGAGAAAAGGACCCACATGCATAAAAAATATTCATAGTAGCTCTTTTTGTGGTGGCAAAGAATTGGAAATTGAGGGGATGCCCATCAATTGGGGAACGGTTGAACAAGTTGTGGTATATAGATGTAATGGAATGGGAAAACAGACATCAGCAAAACCTGGAAAGATTTGTATGGACTGATGCTGAATGAAATGAGCAGAACCAGGAGAACATTGTACACAATAACAGCCACATTGTGCAATGACTGACTTTGATAGACTAACGTTCTCAGTAATGAAAGGATCTAAGACATCTCCAAAAGTCTCATGATGGAAAATGCTATCCATATCCAGAGAAAGAAATATGGAGTCTGAATGCAGACTGAAACATACTATTTGCTCTTTTTTTTTCTTACTGTTTTGTTTTGTTCCTTCTTTCTTATGGTATCTCCTATTGTCTCTAAGTCTTCTTTAAAACATGACTAATGTGAAAATATGGTTAATAGGAATGTATACGTAGAGACTATATCAGATTATATGTTGTCTTGAGGAGGGAGGAGGAAAGGGAGGGTGAGAAAATTTAAAACTCAAAAAGCTTATGGAAGTAAAGGTTGAAAACTAAAAAGAAATTAATTAAAAAGAAAAAAAAAAGATGAAAGGTACCCAGAGGTCATCTGGTCCAACCCCCTCATCTATAAAATGAGGAGACATAGTCAACACAAAGTTATAGGATGTGCTCAAGGTCATATAATGTCAGAGGTAGAATTTGAACTCAGGTTCAGTAATTCCATAGCTGGTGTTCTTTACATTATATCACATGCCTCCCTATGGACTATGCTTATACAGCAAACCTACGCATCAAAACTTTTAACCAGAACAATATAAGCTCAATAAATTTCTCTGATATTGTAAATGAAGCTTCCTTCTGTATTACTCCAATACACCAAAAGACCATAGTGAAAAGAAGAGTACAGAAGCAACAAATGCAAACAGACATGGAAAGCTGATAGGGGGTGCAGTAGGTACCATGCTGGACCTCAATTTAGGAAGTCCTAAATGTAATCTGGCCTCAGACACTTACTGGCTCTGTGACCCTGGGCAAGTCGCCTAACTGCTGTCTTCCTCATCCATAAAATCTATAAAATGGGGGTAATAATAACTACCTCCCATGGTCGTTGAGAGAATCATATGAGATAATATTTGTAAAGCATTTTGCAAGCCTTAATGCACTATATAAATGCTAACTATATTATTATTGAAAGAGGAGTTATTATTGTGAGAGGAGTTGCCAGCTGTACAGCAGAAAACTAGAGCTGGCATCATGAATGATGAAAGCAAAGAACTTTCTCAATGAAGCTCCCAGAATGAACAATTACCAATTACTCTCCTAGAGTCATTTTTAGTGACACTAGGAAAAGCTTGGTGTGTGATTTATGAGAGCTGGAGGGATAAGATCTCAATTGGAATGAGTACAGAGTACACACACACACACACACACTCACACACACATATAGTGTGTATATTATGTATATGTGTGTATGTATATATTCACACATATACATGTATAGTCACACAATATTAATGTACATATACACATGTGTATATATGTATATATACACACACATGCCATTCTATGTCTTTGTTTTTTGTTTTCTTCTTTTGAAATGGCACGTTTAAAAGCTAAGAAATATGTGTTTCAAAGGATCAGTCATTTAATCTTTTTAATCAAATGCTTGAAAATTATGACTAGCAGGACAATGACTGAAAATTCAGAAAAATATTATGCCATATTCTTGTATATTCAACAGTGACTTGCAAACAGAGATCTTAAAGCGGGTGTGTGCCCACGTCTAGTCTTTGTCCAGTCCTGTGTAGTGAAGGGTGGGGAAAGGCATGGAAAGAAGAAACTCTTTTATTTGTATGGACAGATATCTTTATACTTCTACATTTTCATTCTCTCTCTCTCTCTCTCTATCGCTCTCTCTCTCTCTCTGTCTGTCTCCCTCCCTCTCTCCATTCTTTCTCTGTTCTCTTTGTATTGTCTCTCTCTCTGTCTCTGTTTCTCTGTCTCTCTCTGTCTCTGTTTCACTCTATCTCCCCCCTTTCTCTGTCCCTTTATAACTGTCTGTTTTTATCACTGTCGATCTGTCTGTCAGTCTTTCCATTTTATTTGGTTGATTTAACATGCTATTGCACCACAACTGATGGAGAATACAAGTAATTGGGGGAAAAAGGCTTTGTATGAGCAAATTAAGAGTGAAAGCAATGGGACAGTGAAGAATAGTGGATAGTGTGCTCAATATGGAGTCATAGCAACAAAATTCAATTCCTTCCTCTGCCATATACTAACTGTATGACCTTGGGAAGTCTCTTAAAGTCTCTCAACCTCAGTTAATCAATCTGTAAAAAGAGAGGATGGGACTAGATGATGTCTATTGTCCCTTCTAGCTATAGAATATGATCCTATAATCCTACAGATATGAAGCAGACTCAGGAAACCTGCCATGGTTATGGTTTATGCACATATACTCATCCACACATACCCACACACCCATATATATATATTCATATATACATATATGTACACATATATACAGAATATATGTGTACATATATATGAACACACATATGAAAATGATACTGAAAAATTGCAAAACTCTGATTAATTGCAATTTTCAGTCATGGTCCAGGAGAATGGATGATGAATCACATTCCTTCCCCTCCCCTCATTCCCATTTCAAAACACACACAAACACACGCACACACACACACACACAGGCAGAGGACACTATGGACATAGAATTGTACATATGGTGTCAGGAAGAGTTGCTGTTTAGATTAATTTCATTTGTGTTGTTATACTGTTTCTCGGTTTCCTTGTTTCAAGGAATAATTGTTTGGGGAGGGGGTGAAGGGAGAAGAAGGGGAAAGAGAGAAAATAGATTTGACTACAATATGAAAATAACAGATATTAATAGAATATTTAAAAATAGAACAAAATGATAATAGCCAAGGCCATTCAATGATAACCCATAATTTCCAAAATTGCATGATCCTCAACACCTGATAGGTCCTTCATAAATACTTCTTGATTGATAGACTAAAAGAAATGATTATTTCTCTCTCATTATTAATAGTCAATTATTAAAACTGTGGAGACTCAAGCTCACCTCCCCCCCATTTCTTGTCTGAAGCTCAAGTATTAACATTCTCTTCAGTCTGGATATTGCTACTCCACCCAATTAGATCAGATTTCTAATCTAAAATGAATTTCAGCCCATTGTGTTTCACTCAAGCAAGTTTGGGTGGAGGTAGATCCTTTGTCTAGATTGCCAAAGGCTGAGGGTGTTCTGGGTGTAGAGGTAGTCTCTATGTCTAGGAGTGACATGATGTCACTCTCCCAGCCTCTCACTAGAGTGAGCCCACTTCTCTTTGTAAAGTCCATCTCTCATTAATTGTTAACCAATCAGAGTTGACTGCCACACTTAGGAACATCTTCCAAAGGCATATAAACTGTGAGCCTACCGCCATGAGGGATCTTGAGCCTATAAGAGTGTCACTTGACCCTTTTATTAACAAAATGCTAGCATTATTAATAAAATGATTAATTATCCAAAAATTACATCTCTCAAACTTCTTAAACATCACAGGATTAATTATGAAACTGTCACCAGAGGTGTCCTGAATTTGTGAATGATCTAATGATGAGGTAGCATTTCCATTTAGCCATAACATGCACATACAAAAGAAAGTATCAGCTGACCCAAATCTAATTCTGCTACTACTTTGAAAGAGAATTGTCAATCTGCAAGAGTTTTTCAAGCAGAAAGAAAAAAAAAACAACTAACTGTCCTGCTCAAGGAGTTAGAGAAAGTTTCAGCACATAATTGGTTTGCTTATAAAAATAATTAATGTAACAACTATTTATTGGGTACATCTATGATCTAAGTATTAAACAATGCTGAAATTCATATAACAAATGCATGTACCAAAATTGCTTATTATTGACATGATGATGAATGTTGATTAGGTAAGCCTGACGTCAATTCTCTCTTAATATGTGATGAAATAAAAAAACTTAATCATAAAGCAACAACATCAGTGGTGCCGGTGTATTAAATAGAACTATGGAGAAATTAACACAGCCGTTCTTTTAAAAAAAAAAAAAACAAACTTCAAAATATAGTTCAATGTTCTTGCAATCTTCAGTGAAAAGGAATGAGGGAGGAAGCTTCTGCAGAAAGCAGAGGTCAGTGAGTAAATTCAAAGTTTTATTGGGTTTTAAATCACAGGAAACAGCCTTACCAAGAAACAAAGTACAAACAAAGGCAAGGAGATGGAGGGGATGGAGAGGAAACAGAGTTAGGTGGGGGTGCTGATGTATTGAATGACAGAATTGGGATCCCGAATGGTCTCTACATGCTAGAATGATGAGTCAAGGCTCATCAAGTGGTGAAGAGGAAAGAGTATTGGATTTGGAATAAGGGGAAGTTGGATAGCATCACAGCTGTGCTACTTTGTGGGCAGTTAGGTAGCACAGTGGATAGAGTGCTGGGCCTGGAGTCAGGAAGAACTAAGTTCAAATCTGGCCTATCGCACTTACTAGTGGTATGACCCTGGGCAAGTCCCTTAACCTTCTTTGCCTCAGTTTCCTCATCTATAAAATGAGTTGAAGAAGGAAATGGCAAAGAACCCCAAAACTTTGACAAGAAAACCCCAAATGGGGTCATGAAGAGTCAGATACAACTGAACAAAAACAACTTATATAGTAAGTAGCTATTTATGTATTATGCCACATAAGTACATTATTTATGTATCAAATTAAATCATTTAATCACTCTAGGCCTCAGGCTATTCCTGATATAGGCAGATAGGTGGCACCATATATCTCTGGACTTGGAGTGAGAGAAACCTGAACTCAGATCCTGCCTTAGCTTTGTGATCCTGAATAATCTTTTAACCTCTCTCAGCTTCACTTTCCTCATTTGTAAAATCAGAATAATAAAAGCACCTACCTACCAGGACTATTGTAAGGATGAAATGAAATAATATGTGTAAAGTGCTTTGCAAATCTCAACATGCTATATATAAATGCTAGTTGTTTATGATATTATTATTATTATTAATTATTGCCAGGAGGGCCTTTAGAAGCTATCAAATTCACCTTCCTCACTTTTCAAATGAAGAACTTTGATTTAGTGGGGCTAAACGATTTGCCCAAGGTCATATAGCTAAAAAGTGCCTGAGGAATGACTTGAACCCATGTCTACCTGACTATAAAATAACACTGTATCACTACCACACTCTTTCTCTCTAAGGATTCTTGTAGCTCTAGATCCTATTAAGTTAAGTAGAACTGAGCAGTTGTAAGTATAAAATCCTTCACTTAAGTTAAAACAAAGTCAAGAGCACATGCAGGGATTCCAAGATCATTTAGAACAGGGGTATCAAACTCAAATAAAAACAGCTCCCTGCAGGCCACACATTGACCTAGAAAACTACATATTAACATTATCTATGTTCTACAGTATTTTTATTTATTTTGTGAAATATTTCCCAATTACATTTTAATCTAGTTCAGGTCCTTGGTGGTGTTCTCTAGCATTCATTGTGGGCCATATATTTGATACCTATGTTTTAGATGTCTGTAAACTCAGCATGCAAAAAGGGTATCATGATGGCTAATCTAACTAAAATTATCTTGTGCAACATTTATAAAAACTGTCTTGCTGTCCACAAAAGAGAGATTAGGTGTTTCTGTTCTTAACAGACTTAGAAAAAATGTTTAGAAATTTCTCTGAGCTGCCCAATTATATGCCAATAAATCTGACAATCTAAGTAAAACAAATGAATGCTTACAAAAATATAAATTGCCCAGATTAACGAAGAGAAAATAGAATACTTAAAGAACCTTATTTTAGAAAAAATAAACTGAACTAGTCATCAATGAGCTCCCAGGAAAAAATCCACAGGACAAGGTTGATTCACAAGTGAATTCTACCAAACGTTTAAAGAACAATGAATTCCAATAGTATATAAACTATTTGGAAAAATAAGCAAAGAAGGATTCCTTCCAAATTCCTTTTATAACACAAATATGGTGCTGATACCTAAACCAGGAAGAGCAAAAACAGAGAAAAAAAAATACTATGGACTAATGTCCCTAATAAATATTAATGTAAAATTTTAAATAAAATACTAAATGAAATGACAGCAATATATCACAAAGATCATACAACATAATACTAGGAATGCAGTGGCTGATTCAATATTAGGAAAACTATCGGCATAATTGACCACATTGATAACAAAACCAACAAAATCATATGATTATCACAATAAATGGAGAAAAAGCTTCTGACAAAATACAGCACCCATTCTTATTAAAAACACTAGAAAGCATAGGAATAAATGAAGCTTTCCTTAAAATGATAAGTAGTATCTACCTAAAACCTATCAGCAAGCATTTTTTTGTAATGAGAATAAGCTAGAAACCTTCCCAACGTGGTCAGAGGTGAAGCAAGGATGCCCATTATCACCACTATTATTCAATATTGTACTAGAAATGTTTGTTATAGCAGTAAGAGAAGAAAAAGAAATTGAAGCAATCAAAATAGGCAATGAGGAAACAAAACTATCACTCTTTGCATATGATATAATGTGTTTAGAGAATCCTAGAGAATCAACCAAAAAATCTAGGTGGAATAATTAACAACTGTAGTAAAGTTACAGGATATAAAATAAATGCAATAAATCATCAACATTCATATATTACCTACAAAGTCCAGAGGCAAGAGGTAGAAAGAAAAATTCCATTTAAAATAACTGTAGACAATATACAATATTTGAGACTTTACTTGCCAGCACAAACCCAAGAACTGTAAGAACACAATTACAAAACATTTTTTTTAAGCAAATAAAGTCAGATTTAAACAATTGGAAAAATATTAATTGCTCATGGATAGACTGAGCCAATATAAGAAAAATGATAATTCTACCTAAATTAATTTACTTATTTAATGCCATACCAATCAAATTGCCCAAAATTATTTCATAGAGCTAGAAAACAAAATAACAAAATTAATCTTGAAGAACAAAAGGTCAGGTTTATCAAGAGAATATATTATATATATATGTATATACACACACATATATACATATATACACATATACATACATATATACATACACACACAGACACATAGACACACAGACACACAGACACAGACACACACACACACACACATATGTGAAGGAAATTGGTCTCGCTATACCAGATCTCAAGTTGTGTTATAAAGTGGTGATCATTACAATATTCTGGTACTGGCCAAGAAATAGAGCGATGGATCAGTGGAATAGATTAGGTACATGGTAATAGTAAATGGCCATAGTAATCTAGTGATTGATAAATTCAAAGATCCAAAATTTTGGGACAAGAACTCACTGTGTTGAGATAAAACTTCTGTGAAAACTGGAAAACAGTTTGACAGAAACTATATCTCACACTGTAAAGCAAGATAAGGTCAAAATGTGTACATGATTTAGATATAAAGTGTATACCATAAGCAAATTAAGGGAACATGGGAGAGTTTACCTGTCTGATCTGTGGATAAGGGAAGAATTTATGACCAAATAAGAGAGAGAGCATTATGAAATGGAAAATGGATAATTTTGATTGTATTGAATGAGAAAGATTTTGCCCAAACAAAACCAATGCAGCCAGTATTAGAAGGAAAGCAGAGAACTGGGGGAAAATTTTACAGCAAATATCTCTGATAAAGGCCTAATTTCTCAAATACATAGAGAATGGAGTCAAATTTATAAGAGTACAATCATTCCTCAATTGATAAATGGTTAAAGGAAATGAACAGACAGTATTCAGGTGAAGAAATCCAAGTTATCTATAGTCATATAAAAATGCTACAAATCACTATTGATTAGAGAAATGCAAATTAAAACAATTCTCAGGTACCACTGCATACCTAACATTCTGGCTAATGTGACAGAATAGAAAAATGATAAATGTTGGGGGAAAGTTGGGAAAATTGGAACACTAATCTACTGTTGGAGTTGTGAGCTAATTCAATCATTCTGGAAAGTAATTTGGAACTGTGCCCCAAGGGCTATAAATCTGTGCATACCCTTTGACCCAGCAATACCACTACTAGGTCTTTATCTCAAAGAGATAAAGGAAAAAAAAAGAGGAAAAGGACCTATTTGTATACAAATAATTTATAGCAACTCTTTTTTGTCATGGCAAAGAATTGGAAATTGAGGCTTTGCCCATCAATTAAGGAATTTCTGAGCAAGTTGTGGTATGTGATTGTAGTGGAATACTATTGTGCTATAAGAAATGATAAGCAGGATGGTCTCAGAAAAACCCAGAAAGACACACATAAACTTATGCAGAAGCAGGAAAACAGTGTACACAGTAACAACAATACCATATGATGATTAGCAATGAATGACTTAGCTATTTAATGATCCAAGACAATTCCAAAGGACTCATAATGAAAAATGCTATCTACCTGCAGAGAAAAAAAAAAAAACAAAACTGATGGAGTCTGAATGTAAATTGAAGCATATTATTTTTCACTTCTTTTTTTCATGTTTTTTGGGGAATGGGGGAGGGTCTTTGTATTATTTTTACAACATGACTTATGTGGAACTATGTTTTGCATGATTGCACATATATAAACATATCAAACTGCTTGCCTTCTCAAGAAGTGGGGAGGAGGGAGAGAGGGAGAGAATTTGGAACTCAGAGTTTATTTAAAAAATTGTTAGAATTGTTTTTACATGTAATTGAAAAAAATAATAATTTAAATCCTAAAGCCAAAGGGTTGAAGAAAAAAAAAAGAAAGAAATTTCACTGAGGCACATTTAGGCTCTTTGCTAGGAAATACTTCCTAACAATTATTTCTACCCAAAAGTGCATTCCCCTTCAATGGAACTCTTCCAGTTAAAGTTGGATAACATTCCTTGGGGTTGATGGAGGTAGGATTCCTGGTCCAGTATTGATTGGATGATCAGACTCTTAAGGTCCCTTCCAAGACTTGGATTCTGGGGGTGGAAGTTGAAGAGAAGGAGACAGAGCTATATAAACCAAATATAACAGTCAGTATTCTATCCATGGAGATCTTTAAGAGGATGATCATCTGTAAGGGATATTATGGAAGAGATTTTAACTTAGATTGTACGACCTCTTATCCTCTCAGATCAGATTTTTATCATTCTTTGTATTTACAGGAATGCTTTTTTATTTCATTTTTTATCTCTAGGAAATCCATAAAGCATTTGGTTTGAATTAGTAAATTGGCCTTAACACATAAGATTTATCATTATTATTGTTTGAAATGATAATAACACTTTGTATAGTGCTTTAGGCACCATAATTAGAGATAAACTCCTTAAGTCTCTGGTGGGCGAAGTGACCCCTGTTAAGACTAGAAAGGCAGGGAGGTTCAATGAAAATTCAAGCAGCATCATAAACCAAATGCTTTATCCTACGCTTTACAGCCAGACAAATCTTCCTACAGCACAGGCCTTGTCAGGTCATTCTCTTGCTTTAAAGGCAGTAATTTCACATTGCCAACCAAACTAACTCTGACTTCTATAGTCAGGCATTCAATAGCTCACCTTCTTTCTCTCTCTGTAACCTATTGCCCTTGTACTTCTTTATTTCAGCCAAATTGCATTTTTCACTCCTCTTTTAATATGTTCAAAGTTTTTCCTTGTCTCAAGCTTTGCTCTTTTCCATGACTGAGATGCCTTCCACCTTGATCTCTGTATGGTGGTACACTTGATAGAGCACTGTACTTGAAGTCTGGTGGACCTGAGTTTGAACCTTACCTCACACATTTACTAGCTCAATGCTCCTGGGAAAGTCACTTAATTTTTCTCAGTCTCAGTTTCCTCATCTGTAAAATGGGGATAATAAGAGCAACTAACTCATTGGATTTTTGTGAAGTGAATGAATGACTGAAAAGCTTTTATTGACTACAGCATAGCAATCATATGTAAATCATTTCATTAGCATTAAAGTCCTATAGGTATGGCAGTTATTATTATTATTATATATCCACACTTCAGATCCAAGCTCCAAGGATATCTCCTTCCTGATCCCTCCACGGATCCTTTCAAACTGATTGATTGTATTTTATTTATTCCTTTCTTATGACACAGGCATTCATGTACATTTTTCGTTCTCCTTTATAGAATGTAAAATTCTTGAAGTATGCTTTCATCACTTTTATATACTCTGTAGTCAAAGAGACATGCACAGGTTAACCTTGAATATATATAACTATATATCTATGCACATAGATACAGACATGTAGATATAGATATATCCTACCATTTTGAGGAAAAAAATGTGAGTTGTTACACACATTTGAACATACATATGTATACATGCATGTCTAAATATATGTTTATATCATAATCATATGATTGTAGAATCTTATAGATGACATAGCTCAACCTGACTAATTTTGTAATGAAGGAAATTGAGGTTTGGAAAGGTTAATTCACTTGCCCAAGATGCTCAAGGTTACAGAGTTAGTTAATGATAGACATACAGGTTGTGTGATAGGTGACCAAGTCACCTAACTTCTAAATGTCTCAGGCAACTCTCTATTAAGGGATTATAAACTACAGAACAACTTTCTGATTTATATTGGAAAAAAAAAGAGTTTCCTTATTAAGAACTCCCTACAAAGAAGTAATTACAGACCAAAATACAACATGTGTAAGGCACTCTGCATATAAACCCAAAAAGGAAGCTATCCCTGCAGTCAAGGTGTTTACTCTTTACTACATACAATACACGATTTATACATTGGTTCAAAGCACAAAGGAAAACATAATGCTGGTGTGAGCATGTATTCTGATTAATTTGCAATTATTCAGCATCTAATTTTCCAGGTAAACAGGAGGGCAAACACTCCTGAATCATGGTATTCTATTGATTTCTTATAAATTCCCTCCTTCACATAGACACATAAAAATGCTTTGCTCCTTTATTCATTCTGGACTCTAGATGCTCTTACCACACAGCAGATCCAGGCATTGGTGAAAGAGTCATCAGAAATAAGACACATGGAATTAACTGTTCTTACCATTCCTCCCCTTTTCTTCTCTCTTTTATGAAAACTCAGTTTCATCCTCCTTCCCTCCTCCACCTTTATCCAAGCCAAGAAACAGAAACATTCTATGTGTGTACATTATATCCGTGAAAAGAAAGCAGGCATTTGAATCACAAAGCTTTGTGTTAAATTAAATGTCCCTTCTAGACGGTCCCTTAAGTGCTGTAGTATACACTGAATAAATAGTAGATTGAATTCTTGGTGGGTGAGGGCTACAAGGAAATTGTCAGGAACATACATTCCTGGCCCAAATTCCCCTGAACTGTGGAGGGGATTTTTCTTAACTGTGAATTACTCAGACTGTCTAACCTGGCCTCAGGTATTTATTAAATCTGCAGTTGTCTTCTAAGTAGCAGGTTTAAATATCAGATGGCATTAAGTTATGTATCTCATCCATAAATATGTACACTTGTATGCACATTCATATGTATACCCACATATATCTGTTTGTGCAAGTGTGTACATGGAAGTATTATTGATATATACCTATATGTATGCATACATATATATACATATATACCTGCATATATATACATATATACATGCATATATGTGTGTATGTATATGTATATGTGTGTATATATGTATATATGTATATGTATGTATATGTGTGTATATATGTGTGTGTGTGTGTATATATATATATATATACACACACAATTAACTTGAAACTTGATTTCATGGAATTTTGACTTTCTTCTTAAATTAAACTGCCCCCTTGCTGTTGATTTCAGTTGCTCAGTGGGTCAATCAGTTTTCTTTTGTCTCATTGACATAAACTAGAACCACATCCACTCTCTTATGAGTAGCTATCCTTGGACCCAACAGGTGACTTTGTCAAGAGAATACCCATAAATGCAAATCCATTATCACTACAAGAAAAACAACAAATCATAGTACTTACTGAAGGCAAGTTAAAAATTCTTATTTTTACACAAAAAGGAAAGCACATTATCAACTTAGAAAAATTCCAAAACATCAACATGATTCATATAAACAAAGCACTTAAGGACTTTCTTTTCATCTTTTATCATAGCTTAAAATTAGAGCTCATTTAATAATATTGGCTACTCCAGATCAATCACATGTAAGGCATGTTGTTAACCTTAAATGCTATATAAATAATGATAATAATATTAATAATAGTAATTATTTCCCATACTTCAAGGGTGAGCTGAAAAAAAAATAATTTCCTAATGACCCCTTCCTTGATCTCCTCAAATTAGATATACTTTCTCCTTCCTTTGAGGGCAGAAGTCACCTTAGAGAACATCTAATACAAATTTTTCATTTTATAAATGAATAAACTAAGGACTAGGTAGTTAAAAGATCTGCCAAAAATTTGGTATCTGAATCCAATACTTAAGACTACAAATTAAAAATGTGTGTATAATAATATTATATAACAGAATAACATTATATAACAATATGTAGGTATAATAATATTATATAATATTATATAGGATATAATGTATACATGTGTATATAGTGTATGGGTACATATATGTATATATATACATATACCCATGTATATGTGCATAATTATATACATATTTATATGTATATATGTATATGTATGTTTCTGAAAATCTTATTTGGTTTGGTAACAATGTATTGGACCTAGAGTCAAGAAGACATTAGTTCAATTTCAAACACTTAGTAGTTGTGTGACCCTGTTCAAGTAATTTAATCCCTATTCACTTCAGTTTCCTCATCTTTAAATTGGAATGATAAAAATATACCTACCTCCCAGGGTGATTGTCAAGATAAAATAAGATAATATTTTTAAAGTATTTTGTAATCCTTAAAGTTCTATATAAATGGTAACTACTATTATTATATCACATAGGAGTCATAAAATGGATCCAGGTGCATGGACAAAATTCAGGGCTTTTTTCATCCACATGTACTCATGTGTGGAAAGAAATTTCACATGACTGCGAAAGACCTAAATTTGAGCCATAGCCTTTAAGACTAAGCCTGATAGAATTCTGTCCTATTTAGTATTATTTGCAAATATTATACACTACACTAAAAATTTATACATGTGACAATCTACAAAGCCCTGCTTAACGTATGAGAACTGACAACTGATCTGAAGAGACTATTTTCACAGCGCGACAGATGTACAAGTGTAGTCTGCAGGGAAATGCTATATCTTCTTTCTTAAGTAAGTGTGATAACTTGAATTTCAATCAGATATCAGTGCCCTAGCAAAGCATGGTCTTCATTATTTAATTTTGTTACTTCCCTAGAAAAACCTATTAGTTTTTAGAGGGTCAAAAGTTTAGCTGTATTGCCTTTTTCCTAATGAAAATACAAGAAGATGGTTGTGCATTAAAATCCATTTGAATGCATGCATGTATTTACTTTCTATACAAGTCATAGTTACTTCCATATGATGAGTTTTTTTTTCTTCTCATAGGAGTCATTTGGATTATGACATTGCTCCATCTACCAGCCTGAAGGATATTTAAGGTTATTTGGAATTCTTCCCCAGCCAAGGGAAGGTGAGAGGATCTGTTCGCTCTAGACAAAGAAGCTCTACTTGTGTGATGTGTTCTCTTCTAATAGTACTAATTTCTCTGCATACAATAAAGCCCACCATCTTGAATTTTCAATCCCATTGACATACCATCATATTTTTTGTTATAAATAGTAACACAGTGGCTTTTTAATGTGTTCTAATAGAGTTGAAATATTGGCTACTGAAAACCAAAAAAAAAAAAAGCGGGGAGGAGAAATGATGTGAGGTCAGTTGCAGAAAAAAAATAGATAGAAGAAAGAATGAAAATTTGCAGGATATCTAAAAGGGACTCTAAAAATCTAAGATTATCATATGTTGATGTTAGGTGTACTTCCTGTGTATCTTTTATTGGAGAACATGGATAAGATCATCACATGTTGAAAAGGCATAGATACTTATCTATGATAAGTGAACTCAAAAAAAAAAAACCCTTGTAGGGAGTATTCACAAGACTGGGATTGTAGATTCATGGAAGAACAAAGCTATTAATGTCTACAAAAGCATTTTTATGTGATAAAATTGACATAATTCTGCAAGACTATTAACTTGGTGATATATGAATAGAATCATTTAAAAATGTTTGGAAGCAGATGGAACTCAATTTGTTCACTTATGAACTATATCAGTTATGTAAATGATCTATAAATATCCCTCAGGCAGGAAACAACAGTTGGGCAAAGGTCCAACAAAGGAACACACACTTTGAGAAGAAAACTTCCAATGTGTAGTGTAGAAAGCAGGCTACTTTTGGTCCTTGGAGGAAGTGATTACAGTGCTGGTAGACTTCAGTATGGCAATGTTAATCCATAAAATACATAACTACTAGGAAGACTAGGCATTGATGTTAGCTTAGAACAAAAGATTAAGAAGCTGAGTTTCACCTAAGAGTAGAATCAAACTTTACAACTGTCTAATTAATATGTTTTGATTAACCAAACAGGAGGGAGAGAACTGGAGAAGGTGTGATTCGGAACTGGGCTAGATCTACTGAGAATGCTAGGAGGGGAATAGAGGATGTAGAGAGAATATACTATCTGTCAGTACAGAGTACTCTGAAGCCAAAAGGAGGAATTTCTATGTTCAGATTTAAGTATTCTGTCCCTTTAAACTTAGAATTTCCATCATTTAGAGAATGGCTGAACAAAATATGGTGCTTGAATGTTTATGGGAAGAGCACCCATTTTGGTTTTTCAATCCCATTGACAATCTACCATGTTTCAATAGGGTAAGAAACTATTGTGCCATAAGAAATGATTTACATGTCCTAAACTGGATTCATGATCCTTATCGCCTAACCCTATTTCCAAATTTCCCTATTATAGTTGAAGGAACTATTACCCCATCATCAGGTTTGCAGGGATGGAATTATTTTATAACATTTTGATTCCTTTACCACTTGTATCCTATAAGTTGTTGAGTATGGTTTGTTCAACCTCCACAAAATTTCTTGCATCCATTCTCTCTTCATTTTCACTGCAAACCTACCCCTTCCCCCAATTCCAGTTGAGGTCTTCCTCACCACTTGCTTAGACCATTGTAGCAATTTCCTAATTAGCCTCATTGCCTCTGGTTCTTCTATCCCTCAAATCTATCTTTCATATAGTTGCCAGAACAGTCATGGTCATCATCATCATCACTATCATTATATCAAGCATTTAATATAGTGCTTCAAGCTTTGCAAAGCTTAAAGGGAAGGGAAAGACATTTTTTCTTCTTTCAATTAACAGATTTTTAAAAATTAACATTTTTTCAATTAACCAAAACCTTTACATGTTATCCCATTTGATCCTCACAAAACCTTGTGAGGAGCATACTATTAGCATCCCCATTTTATAGTTCAGGAAACAGGTTCAAAGACTTAAGTGACTTGCTCATTGTCACATATCTGGTAAATGTCTGAAGCATGATTTAAACTAAATTCTTACTGAATCCAAGTTTAATTTTCTATCCACCATACCACCTAGCTACCTTTTCCAAGGCAAAAATCCAATCACGGTGCCCCAAAACATTACTCCCATTAAAAATACTAAGTGTTAATGTGGCACCTAAATTTTCAGTGTGGTTCCAATCAACTATAGCATCTTAGCCTTATTTCACATTACACTGTTTTCATGAGATCCACATTCCAGTCAAAATGAGCCAATAGGAGAATAAAGCATTCATATTTAGTGCCAGAGGAAGGATACAGATTTGGTTGTATTCTTGGCATTAATAATAATAGGAAATGTTTATGTGGCACTTCACTTTTTGCAAATCCCCTTACATGTAATCTCATTTGATATTCACAACTTTATGATGTAGATGCTATTATCATCCTCATTTGTAAAATGAGGAAACTGAGATTAAGGAAAAGTTAAGTGATTTCTGTAGGGTCACACAACAATTAAAAGACTGAGACAAGATTTGACCTCAAGTATTCCTGTCTCCAAGTCCAGGATTCACCTAGCTGCCTCAGAATGTAAATGCTAGCTGTCACATTATTTCTAAGGAATAACAATTAAAAAAATTATAGGGTCTCAGAGGTAGAGGAGATCATGATGAATTGGGGTGGTCATGGAATGATGAGGTAGATTTGAACAGATAGTATCAGGTCTCATATCATTTGAATTTCCAGCAGACATATTTTAGTCTTAAATATTTCTCCTCTTGCAAATACCCTCCTTTGAAAAAGGGTATTCTCGGTGAAGGTCCTGGTAAAAACAGGAATACGCAAGAATTGAGTGTGTCTATTCAAAATTATCAGGCTACAAGTTATGACCCTGTCTTCTGATGGGTCAAGGGACATGACAATTATAACTTTGAATAGCAAGGTAGAGACAGGTGTGGGATTGAGAAGGATTGTAGATCCAAGATTCAGTCCCTAGTATCTATTAGCATAACCATAGAAAGGGAAGCCATTTACCATTTGCCAATGTTAGCCATCCCATTGTGATGTCTGTGTTATACTACAGAGAATAATCTTTTAAGACTTGCAATTGTAATCACCATTCTATATAATATTTTCCTCCTCTCCCCCACTCCTGCTTTTATAGGATTTAAGATCTAATCAAACTCAAAAACTGATAACTAATTCTATTAAAGATTTAGGACATGGAAATGATTTGTGTTTAAGACAGAACTCATCATCACTTTAACTTCACTTAAAATATTCTTTTTTCAGGTCAAGACACGATGAGTAAAGGCACATGTATTGAACCATCCTTTTCCCTTCAGATCACTGGTTTTCTTGTTATTTCCTCACTGTTAATGTTATGTTATACATAAGACACAGCCTTGGGTTTATAACATTTTGTATTGGTTTTCCCTGAACCAGGGTTCTGCTTTAATTCCTTTAACTCAAAACAGCCTAAGCCTTAATGAAACCCAAAGGACTATTTAGCCCACAGTTGTTCTACAGATCAGTGATCTGGTTAACTTTCAATCAGATTAAATGTTATTTTTTAATCCCAAAGAATAGAACCTTAGCCCCTTGACACTTCAGTTGAAAATTTTCCATCAGAACCCAGCATCGTCATATTAACAGGAATTTTCCCCTGAATTCTTAATACTAAAGAACAAATTTTGCAAAATTACATAGAATGCCTGAATCTTAATAGTTCTATTTTTCCACATGGGTGACTTTGTCCTTGAGTAACATATCTGTTTAGGGCAGATAATTGGCACCACAGTGTACAGAGAGCCAGGCCTGGAGTCAATTCACCTTCCTGAGTTCAAATCTGGTCTCAGACACTTACTAGTTGTCTGACCCTGCACAAGTCACAAAACCCTGTTTGCTTCAGTTCCTCATCTGTAAAATAAGCTGGAGAAGGAAATGGCAAACCACTCTAGTATCTTTGCCAAGAAAACACTAGATGTGGTCACGAAGAGTCAGACAACACTGAAAAAATGATTGAACAACCACCAAATACCTGCTTATCTACCTACTCTCTCAATATTAAATGAATATTCATAAAATTATGTATAAAAATTTATATAATGCCCTAGAAGTCTTAGTGTTCTTTTAAGCTTATATCCTTGTTATATGTTTTATTTGTATTATATAGTTCTACTCTTTCTATTTCTATTTATCCAACTATGCATCTTCCTTTTCTCTCTCTCCCCCTTCCCCCTTTCTCTGTCTCTGTTTGTCTCTGTCTTTCTCTCTGAGTTCGGTAGTACATTTTCTCTTAAGGTTTTCCTTGAACTTTAATACCTCAGAGTGGGATTGGGACTCTGCTGTATTGAAGGCCAAAGGAATAGAAACTCTAGTAGCTTTCAAAGTCTTGGGAGGGTCTGGGTACTCCCCTGGCAAGGCTGGATATCAAAGAATTGCTTCTGTAGCACCTGCCACCACTTCTCACACAGAAATTCATGAATCTATATAGGAGGGTAGCCATTGATGAAATCATAGATCTTTGAAAAACTGAGGTATGTTTTATATGATAAAGGAAACATATTTAATATTTGTTGAATAAATGAATATTACTTTTATGAATTTGGATCTAGAAGATAATGGATCATTATAGGCTAGAGCATAATAAGTGTGGTGCAATAGAAAGAACATGGGGCTTGGGAATTCAGAGAAATTCAGATTTTAGTTCTATTTCTGACTCTAGCTCTGGGATCATGGAAGAGTCATCATTTCTCTGAGTATTAGTTTTCTCGGTGGAGTTAGAGGACCTGCGTTCAAATCTCACTTCCGCAACTGTACAACTTTAGACAAGTCACTTTGGGTCCATTTCCACACCAGAAAAATGAGGCTATTGTACTAACTGGCCTCTGAGGTCCCTTCTGGCCCCATATCCATGATTTTATGAATCTGTGGTTTCTACCTTATAAAGCTGTTGTGACCATCAAATGAAATAATGTATGTAAAATGCTTTGTATGTTTAATGCACCATGTAAATATTGACTACTTACACTGAATAATACTCTCTTCTATTTATATGTCTATACAATGGTGTCTAAGAATGGAGACTCAAAGGTGAAAATTACACCATTCCAAATAGATATTATTAGGAAACTCAATTTTCCTATAGCTTTTGATAGGTTCATCAATTGACATTTATTTCAGATATCTGTATCAAATGTAAATAAACTGGGAGATCAAAGTGCCATCTGTCCTCTGATTTTGTAGATGAGGCCCTGAGGCTCAGAATGGTCACTGAGACCTGTTCAAGGTTATATAGAAATGAAGCAGAAGAACCAGGATTCGAATCCATTTTTCCTGACAGTGTTTTCTAACTCTGTCATTCTTGTTCATGTCCCATATTAAAAAAAAAGTCTTGAAGAATTTTTTTCCCTTGATTATATCAGCTGTCTACATTATTGAAAGACTTTGTGCATAATGCCCTGCTTGTCCTGCACATCCATACCTCAGTCTTGTCACACACGGCTTTCTATTTGTTTACCCCATGAACAATGTTTTATGCATGATTTATGCTAAAATTCTTCTCTACATTCCACACTGTAGTATATATATATATATATATGTATGCATATATACATACACACATACACACACATAAAATGTATGTATATACTTTATATATGCATGTATATACACATATATACACACACACATACACATACGTATGTGTGTGTATATATATAAATATATATACAGTAAAGTGAGAAAACAAATTTCATAACACATGTATGAGAAGGGGTAGGCAAAAGTTGTACAATGTTGGCCTTCCCCATCCCCCCACTCCCCCTTCTTGGGTATACTGCCTTTAATTTCATCAGAACGTAAGCAAATGATTGCTTTTATCCTGGCAAAGACCAGGTAAAATATTCCTTCTCCTGCAGTTTGAGACAGTACTATAAAACAAAGAAACTTTAAAATAAAATAAAATAAATTCAGCAATGTTTAGCAATCCAAATCTGTGTTCTATTCCAAAATACTTACCTTGAGAGGATAAACATTTGTTCTGACATCACTACCATTCCTGAATTTCTTTTAACTTCTCCTTTGAACTTGCCTTCAGGACTAGTTTTTGAAGCCCCTCAAGAAAACCTGGTTTCTACCTTCATAGCCATACCTCATTTATGATAAAATATGGTTTTATACAGTTAGCCAAATAGCTAATTCACTGAACTTAGTATTGAATATAACTGTAAGTAGAACATTTTTGTGTTAGGAAAAGTGGCATAAAGCTTGTCCTTAGAGGTTAGACATTACCTCCATGGCGTCCCTACCCCTGGGACATCCACGTGAAACTGCTTCTGGAGAGATCACTAATGGGGACAGGGAGCTCACCCCAGTTTGTCATCTAGTGGCTTCCTGTTTTTTAAATATATTTTAAAATTTTTGTTGTTGTTGTTGTTATATCACTTAGATTTCCTATCCCTCTTCCTAGAAAGTCATCTCTTACTAAAAAAATAAAAACAGAAAGAAGAGAAAAAATAATCACAACTTATAAATAGATTGAAAAAATTTGATATTTTGTGCATTGCTCCACACCTATGTACCACCTCCTTGGGTGAAAGAATGAAGGAAGGTACCTTTCTATAGCACCAATTTGGAGCCACGCTTGTTTTTTCTTAATTTCACAACATTCATTAGAGGCTGTCTTATCACGGTTGTTCTTTACAAGTACAATGTTGTAGCTGCTTCTCATTTTTAGCAAAGTATTCTTTCTATCTAGATGCTATGCTCTGTCTTTGCTGAAGAGCTATAAATTCTGTCAATGCCCTGTAAATTTAGGACCTTTTAAATTTGGTTCCTTGAGATAAAGTCCTGATCACACCATCTTACTTATGGCTTTGGCTCTGGCTCAGAATTGGTTGCTGTCAAAAGTCAGCTCCATCATCAAAAGATGATAGTAGGTGAGTTACTTGAGGTCAGACAGAAGAATGACCTATAGGCTCTGAAGGAAAATTCTAAAAGAGGACTCCAAATAAATATTTTACCTAACCTCAGCATTGTTTTGACTGCATAGCCTTTCAAGGTGACTACTTTAAAAGAGACAATATTTGATTAGGCATGCAAGTTCTAAAATGCCTGTAAATGCCAAGCACATTACCATACAGTCACTCTTTTTATGTCATTGTATCATTAAATTGTCTTTAGATTGATGAGTAAAAAGTGAAGTAGAGATCAAAGTAGTGACATAGCTGAGGGAAATGACAATAGAAATCAAGTGAGAAGAGATTAAGAAGTAATAGTGACCCAACAGCAGAGAGAGAGAGAGAGAGACAGACAGACAGACAGACAGACACACACACACACACACACACACACACACACACAGAGAGATAGAGACAGAGAGAAAGAGATACAGAAAGACAGAGAGAAAGAGATACAGAGAAACAGAGAAAGACAGAGAGAGTTAGAGAGACAAAGACAGATAGAGAAAGGGAGAGAGAGAGACAGAGAGACAGAGACAGAGACAGAGACAGAGAGAGAGATTAAGCTACCCAGGCTGTGAATGATTGATTAATCCTGAAGAAGATTCACTTGTTTAGACCAGAATTGTTCTTCTGAAGTTTCAGCTCATCAAATTGTTTTTCTTCCAGAAAATTTTCACCTTTCAAAGTTCTAGGTAGCTGAAGAAAGTAAAAACTTTATTGTTTGCTAATATTCCAACTAAAAATGGATCAAAAGCTAAAATTGAAACCAAATTCAAAGAACTAGAAACTATTATTGGCTTCAAGATATCTTAAAAGGAGAAGCTAATCAGCAGAGTATATTTTATTAGCATAATAGAATATTAAAATATAATGGAGATGTGGCTACAAACAGAGGATGTGATAATACAATATAAAGCTATATATACCTAGGGTTAGGAATGAGAAACAAGAAAAGGAAGTATTCAAAGATAATAAAAGGAATGGCAATCTTAAAGAAAAAAAAGAGTATACTTGTAGTAGTATTCATATAGTATTCATTAAGAACAAATTCTTAGTGTTTAAGCTAATTAGAAAATGTAATATTTTACATAAAGAAGTGAAAGTAATAACGTCACTGGAGGTATTTAACGAAAAACTAAAAGCATAGAAAATCCAGCATCAGCAACAATTGGGGCTAAAATTAGAAATGAGTACATATTACATATCTATGAATCTAAGTGTATTTGAACATTTGAAACTGTTATTCTAATGCATTCTATAGTATTGAAAATAAAGATTGCAGCCCAACTGCCTTGAACGCAGATGTCTGTCACAGAGTTGATCTTCCTTATTATTTTCCCCTTACCGTGTATGAGGATCATGTGATCACAGAGTTTTAGAGAAAGAAAGCACCTTAGAGGTCCCCAAGTTCTATGGTATTCAGAATGTGCAGTTTAATATAATGAATAGCTAGTAGACTAATTATGGCTATAATCAGTATTATGTTCCTTCATATTTCTGTTTAACATCTGTATAGGACCAACTGAGACCAGTTCTCTTGGGTTATGCCACTCTGCAGGTTAATTACTACAGATGGCTTCTTTCCCTTTCTTGGTTACCACTTAATGTTCTACAACACTGGCTCATAGATTTAGAACCTTAAAAGAACATAGGAGCCAACTCTGACTCCCACATGTTACTAATGAGGACATTGAATTACAGAAAGGTTAAGTGACTTACCTGGAGCCACACAACTAGTACAAATAATGCTTTCCCTGAAGTGGTCATATAATTTTAATTCACACTAAATATTTTTTTTATTGGACCAGAACCAAATACCATATTTTATGTAATTATAACTTTGAAAAGTGAAAATTTGAATACGTTCAGCAGGATTTAAACCCAAGTCTTTCCGACTTCAGATCCAGTGCCCATCTCAGAACCTCACTAAATGTTTTCCTAAAAGTATTTTTAAAATACATTTTACTGATCCTTTAAAAAAAAAAAACTTAGATTAAATTGCCTCCAATATCTCTCCTGTCTTTTCTCCCAGGGAATGATCTCATATAACAAAGGTTCTTAAAAGTAGAGCAGCACAGTACCCTGCATGTAGAAGGCAATTAATAAATGATGAAAGAATGAATAAATGAATGAATGAATGTATGAATAGACAGAGGCAAGGAGAATTCGCTTGGCTTCAGGATATTTACATCAAAACACTACCATATCGGTTGTACCTCTCTGGTCCTTATATCACTCTGTAAAATTAAAGGATTGAAATAGATGATGATGATGACATTACTGCTGCTGTTACTGACTTTTAAATAATGCCTACA
>NW_020954599.1:22147440-22209395 GCF_900497805.2 Vombatus ursinus
CTAGAGGGCCACATGTTGCCTTGAGGCTGCTGGTTCCTCACCCCTGCCTTCCATCTTACATAGCACTTTCCTCATGACTGCCCTATAAGATTGTTATGTTATCATCCCTAAAGTCCTTTAAAGGTCAATGAGTCTATGATACATAAAATTTAGTTTCAGTATCTTTAATACATATTATTTTACAGCTGTTATTGATGGTAAAAATATTTTTTAAATTCTAATGGAATCAAATTTCTAGTGCCCTATAGCTTTCCCCCTCCCCAAGAATGGGATGAAATAGAATTGCTATGCAAATATGTCCTTTGTTTACATTCTACATTATTCAATTTCCTGAATGAAATCACATTTGATATCTAGAACTACTGAGGCACTGGTGGCCACATTTCTTGTACCCTGATGACTTTACTTTTCCATAAATAATCCATATTCTCTGAGGTCTGTGTCTCCATATAGGTTTTTTCCAGTGCCAAATATCTATCAAAATGATCCATTCATTGGTACTGAATCCTAACAATGGCTTTTTCTTTTAGATTTATAAGATGTGGATGTGAAATTAAAGATCACATCCCCAAAACAGAAAGCAAACTTCGTGTTAACTTGACTTTGCCCATAAGAAAGCCATTTAAGGCCATGATAGATTCAGTGATTAATTTATTTTGTGATCTATTATTTAGAAAGATAAAAGCCTGATTTATCTAACCTGATCTAACAGAACAGATAGTTTTCCATGTTATTTGTACTCTCTCTCTCTTGTTCTTTCTCTCTCTTCAAGTATATTATACCCACATGTTCTCATTAATCATTACTTGGTAACCGTCTGAAAAACTCTAAGTACCAAAATATCACATTTCACAGTATCATAGTTCTAGATCTGAAAGAAATTTCAGAGACCCTACAATCCACAGTCTTCATTTCATAGATGACAAAACTGAGGCCCATGAATATTAAATGATTTATTCAAGGTCATACAACCAGGACAAATTGAAAGTGGGATTTGAAGCCAGGTCCTCTGTCTTCACAGACAATATTATTTGCATTGCATGATGTTGTAGTAAACCGTACCTTTAGCAGCTCAAACAAGCTTTACCTCAATTGCACGTAGTGTCACCATAACAAATTTGGCCAGAAGTTTGTAATACTACTGTTGGAAGTTTTTTGGATCAATACCATTTCTCTTTAATGATCTTTCTTTATTGGTCTCTCTTTAAACAAGATATTAAATACTCTGAGGTCTCTTCTAGTTGCCTCATATAATGTCCAGGTATAAAACTTTATCCAATTGTGTTAATGTCCTTGCCTGCCTTGACCTTCTTCTGCCATATACCCAAGGCCCGGTTATATGGTACATGGAAATGTGTTCTATGGGCATGACCTGTTTAGCTGGTTGTAGGAGGAGGTGTGTGGGGGGGCAGAGGGAGGCAAAAAGGAAAAGAAGGGTGGAATCTATTTGATCTGGAAATGGGAGAAAGCAATATATGAATATTGGCTTTAATATGAGAGTTGACAGTTTTGGCACTAAAATGACCAAAATTATATTGTCATCAAATTTCATTAACTATGCAGGAAATATAATAATTTGCTGAGCAATAAAACTGAGGAAGTGAGGGTAAAAAACTGAACAGAAGAACTTTTGGGGGGACATTTTCTTCCTTTGAGTAGTGATGTACCATACAATGTCAAAAGGTAGTGTGTCCCAAGACCAACTCACTCCTCCCGTTCTGTCCTTCTGGGAAAGTAAGACCTTTCCTTTGGGTGCTTGTCTTGATTTATGTTGAGCTAGTACACCACAGAATAAAATACTCTGCCTTTCATAGGAATACTGTGTAAGTGGAAATATAAAAGAAACCACAGAGAAGTTAAATGACTTCCCAAAGTCATTAACAAGCTTGTGGAGGAGCTGAAAATAGAACCCAGACTCTCAAGTCCATGATTACATCACTAGATTGTACTTGTTCTGATGAGTCTTAGAATTACTAATAAGCTTATGGATTCAAATGTATAGAGAAAGTTTCCTTTGCAGTCAAATAATCTGAGTTGAAAAAAAAAGTTGGGTAGTTTAATTCTTAATCAAACCACAGTTAACTAGCTTTAAAAGTATGTTATTCCAGAAAAGTAACATCTGTTATTACAAGAAATACTTTACTAGAAGGAATCATTGAAAAAAAATCCATTAGCATATGGGTTCAGGGTCCTGAGTTCTAATGCTAATGTTGATAATCAAATTTGAGTTATTAATTCTACTTATTCATTTAATTGTTTAGGACTTTTTATTACCTTGGCCAGAGGAAAAATGAATATTCAATTAAAAAAACCTGCCATTTTGTATTGTAATTAAAATAGAAAAATATAGCACTGTTAAAAATTCTTAAGCATGGACTGAATGACTTTTGGAAGATGAAAATTTAGAGGAGAATATGTGAATGACATACTGTCTATTCATAGAAATGTGAAACATGAAGGATTATTATAAAGAGGATCATACAAGAACATATTTGGAATCATAAAAGATAATAGCAATCATTTAATTAGAGACAGTAGGTGGTTCAGTGAATAAAATATTAGACCTAGTTTCAGGAATACCTGGTGTCTGCCTCAGACATCTACTTATCTATGTGACCCTATGAAAGTGTTACCCTGGGCAAATTATTTAACCACTATCTATCTCTATTTATTCATCTATAAAATGGGGGTAAAAAAATCTACCTTTCAGGGTACAAAGTCCTTTTAAAACCTTAAATCACTGCATAAATGTTATTATTATTATATAATATTATTTGTAAAACAATGCATAATAATTAATAATAATGTTATTGTTATTTAGTCCAAGAACTTCATCTCATAGATGAGGGAACCGAGGTTCTAAAAGTTTAAATAACTTATCCTATAGTTGGACTTTAATCCAAATCTCCCAATCTCTAGGCTTGTGGAACATTGTCCTTAATTTTCACACCCAACAACAGAAAACAACTTTAATTGAAAAGGAAAAACTTACATTAAATGTGAAGGAATTTATCATGTTTAAATGTTGAAGGACATTACACATTATAAGCAGTTTCCAGGCCAGAATGTCTTTAATAATGTGATAAACTTCTTTCTTAGATAGTTTGCATATGCCCTTGTTTAGAGCCTTGGGACTCTAGTATTTCAATATCCTGACTGTACAATTACAATGCTCTTTATAGAGACAAGTAAGACTGTTTAAAAGATTACATGCTAACTCAATATCCACTTCAATTAAACTCTTTATTCTCACAAAGCTACCCAACTGCTGAGGATAAGTTATCCAACATGTTGAGTATGTGAATATAATCTGGCATATGGATAGTATACATGTCACTTTTCTATCTTCCCCAGATATAAGTGCCATTTGAGGAGTGTTTCGTTTGCTGAGAAGATGGATGTCTGTTTGCTTTGCAATGAACAAGAGATAAGGGGAACCGTTCTGAAAGTTTTGCTTGCTGACTGAATTTTTTAACATTAGGATTTAGTTTATTTTAGTCAGTTTCTTTTATCTATTTGACCATAAAGAAATTCGACTTCCTGCTTGGGAACTGGCTGAAACAATGGACTTTTTGATCTTCTTTATCAGCAGACATATATTTATCTAAGCACCTACTCTATATTAAGTAGTTTGTTAATCATTAGGAAATAAAAAACATGTAAATCATGGTTCTTGTCCTCTGGGAACTTCCACTCTATTTGGGGAGATAAGTTATGCATATCCATGAAAACAACAATTTATCCATACAAAGTAATGTATAATGAGTGAGTACAAGAGTTCTGAAGAATAAGACTTTTTCCTAATGATGTGATCAGAGGTGACAGAGAGACTAAGAGACACTTCCAGGGCCAAGGTCTGAGGGAAATCGATATGACAATTGGACATTAACAAAAAGGTAAAATCTTGACAGTTGATGACAGGAAGAAAAATTGGGATGGGGGTAAATGGAGAAATAACATACAAAAATGGATGGAGATGAAGGATGACAAAGCATGGTGAAGCAAAATGGTGTAGTGGAAAGATCATTAGATTTGAAGCTAGAAGAAATGGGTTTGTGTCTGATCTTCAATGCTTAATAGCTATGTGAACATAGGAAGATCACTTTACCTACTTCAGCCTTATTTTTCTCATATGTAAAATGGGGATAATAATACCTATAATGAGAACTAATACATATGTAGACTAAAGCTCTTCATTGGCCAAAATATAGCTGAAAGTAATCGCTTTTTTTCTGTTGAAATGAAAAAATAAAAATAAAGTATTTTGCAAACTTTAAAGGACTATATTATTGTTAATTGTTTTATTATTATTATTGTTATTATTTCAAAATCCTGACAAAATGATATACTCACTTCTTATCTGTAGTACCACCTCTTTTTTTTTCTAAACAAAGGGCTTTAAGGAATATTTATGCCAGTTTCAAGGTATTCAGTAAGGCCACTTAGGAAGCACTTAATAAATGTTTATTGAATTAAATTTAATACCACAGCCCATTATTTGTTTACATTTCTAAAGTAATCCAGAAGATTCAATTGGTTCAGAGCAAAATATTTAATGAAGTAGTACAGTAAGAAAATCTGCAATAGGTTATTGCCCCAGAAACCTACGACACATTCTTCCACAAAGAAACATTGGGGGACCAGTAGATGACACAGTAGATAGAGCTCCGGCCTTGGAGTCAGGAGGACCTGAATTCAAATCCAACCTCAGACACATGACACTTACTAGCTAAGTGACCCTGGGCAAATCACTTAACCCCCATTGCCTCACCAAAAAAAAAAAAAAAAAGGAAAGAAAAAAAATTGGAAAGAGTGACATGCATAGGAATCACACATGAATGGTACACACTGAAACTTGTGACCAGAGTATGTACATGAAGCAACATCTTACACATCTAACCCAGCATTATAATAAGGATCTTTTGGTGAGGTTATCTCATTATCACTAGGCAGAGGATCTCTTCTAGGTGCATTAGTTCATTGGTCCCCACTGATCTTGTGGTCATGGCTAGGCATAATGTGTTTGCTATGATGCCTGCTATACACATATTATATTATCCTTCTGGAAGAGTGCTTAGAGATTTAGTTAGAAAAATAATTAGGACCAGATTATGAAAGTCCTCAAATGACAGGAGATGCATTGGGTTCTATTTCTGAACTTAGTAAGGAAATGTTGATAGTTTCCAAGTCGGAGAGTGATATAACAAAGGCAATGTTTCAGGATGATTGATCTGGTAGAAGTTTACAGGATAGATTGGGAGTAAGACTGGTTAGGAAGTTATTGTCTAGACATAATATGATAAAATCATCAGTGGGAAGAAAAAAGTGGAATGGTTATAAGGGATCTTGTAAATTAAGAATCCAAAGGACTTGGAAGCTTATTGGATGTATATGTCTGGGTTTAGAAAGGCATCAAAGTGTCCTCCAAGGTTTTGAGCCAGGGTAGCAAGAAGAACGGTGTTGGCATTAACAGGATTGAAGGAATTAGAAGGCAAAGCTGGTTTGTGGAGGATGATGAGTTATATTTTAGGAATATTAGACTTAGGGCAGATCTTTCAGAAAACAAAACCCAAAAAAGTTCATAAAAGTTCATTTGAGCATAGAGTTCAAAGGAGAAGTCAGTACCAGGATGTATATTTAGAACTTATCTGCACAGAAAGACATTTAGAAGACCTTAGATTGCACATCATCACCAAAGAAGAATGTAAAGAGATAAAGAGATAGAAAATTATTAATGTAGAGGAGAAAGAAGATGAGGAAATTTGAACCTGATTCTGATATGACATTGAGGTCTTTAAGACGTAATCAAATACTTGAAATGGCCATAAAAACAGAGAGAAAATACTAAGGATTATGACTTCATGAATTTTTAGTTAGAGATTAGGTTTTAAAATACGGTTGTGGAAATCACACATAACTATTAACTGATCCTCCTGGTACAGTGTGTAAGCTATTCTTGGGGTGTGATTGATACTTAGGGAAATTGTGCAGAAACCATTAGGTTTTCATTTAAACTTAGCTTACTTGACAACAAATATTTTGGAAAGAAATTAACTGGTATACACAGATATCCTTTTGTAATGTGGAAGCTGGTTCTAGTAAAAATAAAATAAAATAAAATAAAAAGCTACATTTCCTCAAAACATTTCTTTGAAGTTGTTATATTCTGCCACTCAGAAAGTCTATTAGATTTTAAACTCCAAGTGAGTTCATTTTAATTCAGCTAAATTCACCAGTCATTCACTAAGCATGTACCAGCTGCCAGGCATTGTCCTTGGTAAAAAGGATAACAAAGAGGAAAACAAAAACAGTGCCTACCCTCAGAGAGCTTATATTCTCTTTCCATGTAGTGACCATGTCTTATCTATCTTTGTATCTCTCCTGCCACTTTATTGTACAAAGTATGAGCATAACAAATGTTTGAAAAATGAATTAATGATTGAGGCTTGTAAACTCAAAATCTCTATTGACTCTAATGAGTTAAATGGAAGCAGTTTTACTCTATTTTTTTTGGTGTCTCTGTGTGGATGACTTATGTAGAAAAAAAATTCCAATCCAAATATTCAGCATCTTTGTAAAACGTCTGCTTTTCATCTACTTTGTCTTCCTGTCTTCCAAATGTTATTCTTCCTATCTCTGTGCCTACAATAATGTATTCAATAGAAATCTGGTAAAAGCACCATTCAACAAATCTTAAAATATACATTTCTATTTGTATTAGTTCATGAATGAAAATTTCCATTTTCTTTCTCTTTTTTTTCTCCCTCCAATTTATGCACAGTTCTGGGAACAGATTCATCACTCACTGAGCGTTGATTTGAGTCCATATGTTACATATGAAAATGCAATTGCACTTTTGAGGAGATAAGCATATGATGTTTCTCTTTTGTTCCATTAGTTTACCAGTTTATATGGAAGCTGCTTTCTATTTCCTAGTTAATACTGATGACAGCTACAGTATACGTGTAGATGCTTGTGAGTGATGCTTTCAGAACCTCATTTCGTGGGTCAAGGTTGATGAAATTTGCCTGTGTAATAAAGGATTCTTTCTTCTGTTGCTAGTACATATTTAATCTTTTCCCAGGGAAACTGAGAAACACACTTCACATTACTGAAGCACATAATGATATCTTTAATCTCCTTATTAGAAGTGTGATGTTCCCATTAATAGAAGTTATATGTTAGCTTCAAGTGGGAGAGTATTTTCAGCACACCTAAATTCTGTCTATAAAAACCTCACATTCCTTTTGATAGCCCTTCACTTTGTCTCACTGTCTCTTCTCTCTTTACTCACTGTCTCTTTCTTTCATTCCCTATTTCTATCTCTCTGTCTCTGTTTGTTTCTCTGCTTCTTTGTCCAACTCTCTGAAGTATTCTACTCTGTCTCTCTCTTTCTCCTTGCTTCTATCTTTCTGTATTTAGTGTGCCTAGTGATCTCATATTCTAAGGGGAAGTTTAGTTTGCTTTGCTAAACACTCAACCAATCAATCAAAAAGTATATATTATGTCCTTACCATGTACCAGACACTGTGGTATATAAGAATATCAGCAGGGGTTAGTGACCTAAGTGACTTAAGTGCAGCTCTGTGACCCTGAGATAGTTTCTCTATCTCCTTCAATCTTTCCCCCTCTCTTCCTCCCAATATCCCATCTCTGTGCCTCTATGATTTCATTTGTGAATGGAAGGAATAAAAATAATTAAATCATAAAATAAGCAGAAATATAGACATTTCAGAACATTCAGAATTTAGGTTTGCTTTTAGAAACTTTCTAAAGCTCAGATGCATTATCTTACAGGGAGGGGCCAGTGCCCTTTATTCTTACTCGCTGATTTCTAAAGGCTTTTAAAGTAAAAATAAAACAAAACAAAAAACAAAAAAATAAACAAAAAAATAACAAATTAGGTAGGTTTGCAATGAATTCCTACCCCTCTCCCCTGCCCCATTCCTCCTAAATACCTCTGTGTTGTTATACTGATGTCAATAATATTCATCCTCTCAGGTTCTAATATAAAGTATGGACAGGTAGAGCAATTTGCATCAATTATCAGGTGACTCTGACTTTGATTTCTTGAATTATCCAAATTTCACTGAAGTCATATTAACGGTTTCTTACATGATAAGGATTACGTACCTTACCTTCTTTTTTCTCTCACCATGGAAGGCCTCAGTTAAAATCAAATGGCCTATTAATTGTAATTAAGTCTTTGCCACACTTAGCATTGATAACTAATTAATAATTCAGGGAAAACAAGAATTGAACCTGAATACTTTGGTTAGTTATAATTTATGAATCAAGAATTGAACAATACTTTGGTTAGTTATAATTTATGAAAGAAAAAAGATGAGAAAGTAAAAGCCAGTGAGATAGAAAATAATATAGGAAAATTTTTCATCATAAAATATCAATAAAATATCTTGCCATAATTATGCTACAGACTTGTAAATGGAAAATGGAACTTCAAAATAGTCATACATTACAAAGCATTTATTATATGACTTTGTTGACTTCTTCATGAGTTTTATATCATGTCTATGTCATATCAAAAATCAAAATAATAGGCAATCACCACCAAGAATATTTAGTAAATTCATTACTATTTATACTTGTATTTCTGGCAATAATTAGTTATTTAAATAAGGCAATAGGAAATGTTTGTTGAAATAAGCTAAGAGAACATTCCAGTTTCCCAATTAGATGAGGACACTGAGTGCCATAGAATTCTAGCAATCTACCCAAGGTCACAGAATCTATAAGAAGCAGCTCTGAGATTAAAGATTCTTTGAGAGATACTTCAAAAACTTGTCCAACCAGATAACTACTATACTTTTTGGATAATTTACCTGGGTAAAAATGATATTGCTGTAAAGAACTTAGAAAACAATGCTAAAGATTAAGAAATCTTGAGGAAAAAACTGAAGAGCTTGAGGAAACAGAATCATTGATGTCTCCTGAAGTCAAGAGATTAGAAAAGAAAGAAAAATTGAGGAAGAATACAGCTGGTTAGGAAAATGCTGCTTGCAAATGGGATTAGTATTTCTGGATAATATGTTAAAATATGGGTTCAACAGAATACTGGCTAGTGGTGAAGTGCAATTGGTAAGAGTTACAGAACTAGATTCTTACATAGTTAATCAAAGGACTTTAATTTGAAAAGGAATGAAGAGGAAGAAAAGTGACCACATAGAAAGAAGGGAAGCAGATCATGCAGGTATTAGTTTGTGAGGAAAAATAATCCAAAAAAGGAACTAGTAGTTAATCTTATGTTCTGAGATATCTATAGATAAATGGACAAAATGTGGACAACAATGAAGAGAAACTTGAAATCCTAATGTAGGGAAAGATATGCAACTTCATGTGAATCAATGAAATTTTGTTGGGTTAAGCTTTTTGTTGGAATAGAAAGGTACACTCTCTTCAAAAGTAATGGTACAGGCAAAAGGTGGTGAGGGTGTAGAGGGACGAAAGGAATAGTATTGAATCTTAAGGAGTTACACTTATATGAGGAGGAGCATGATGGAGAAAAAGACAAGTAAAGATTAGAGGAGGTAGAATTATAAGCATTATTGTCAACAGAAAATATACCACCTGGACAGAAAGAAGAAATGGATGATTAACTTGTGGAACACATTAATTTTGGTATAAAGCCATGATAAAATCATAATAGGAAACTTCAGTTAACTACGCATTTGCTGAAGTGATTTATCTATGCAAAAACAGGAGCAGCTAATATTTTTTTTGCTATTCTTACGATAATTTTATTCTTTAAAAGCTAGATAACATAGAAAGGAGTTCTATTATGCCTTCACTAATAGTGGAGAAATGTTGGGGTGGAAATGATGCCAAATGATGGGGAACCAAAGAATTAATCTTGTCATAGCTCACAAGTATACAAGATTTGGGGACATATTTTGGAATGTTAAAAGGGAAGGATCGGGAGGCTCTCTAAAACTAAAAGGCTACAAGGGAAGTCAATACAAATCGTCTTCCAGAAAGAATGGGAAGCCTCCAAGAATGAAATTCTGAAAGATACAAAGACAGAAAATTGTGATGAGAAGGAAAAGAAGGAGATGTCTAAGGGAAATAATACGAATGAATGCCTAGAGAATAAGAAAACCAACTTCTACCAACAAGTTCTTAAAAAAAAAAAAGATATCTGGCCAGTCAATAAATATTTATTAAATACCTGCTATGTGCCAGACACTGGACCAAGCATGGAAGATACAAATAGGAAAAAAAAAAAGACATTCCCTTCCCTCAGGGAGTTTACGATCTAAAAGGGAAGATAGCACACAAAAGAAAGCTCAAAGTGCAGGAGGTAGGGAAGGTATCTTGCAATGGGGTAGGTAGGTGATACACAAGTTCAATGGAATATAGCTGAGTGGGAAATGAAGAGCAGACTGGCCTGGGGATATGCAACTTAGAGATTTGGTGGAGGAATGATCATTTCCTTTAAGATTTAAAGGTCTGTGATTAGACTTCCTCTTTTTGTCACAGAAGACAGAATTGAGAGTAATGGATTGAAGGGAAAAGAAGAAGATTTAGGAGGACTGATATAAAGGAAAACATTAACATGTAGAAGTATTGAAACTAGAATGGACTGCTTGGGTTTCTGGTCACTTGAGTTCTTCAAACAAAGACTGACCGTTGGCCAGGAACAAACATAGAGGGCATTCTTGTTCTAGTAACTAGATAGCTTCCAGACTCGGATTCTATAGAATCTAATAGAATGTAATTTATAGAATGCTATTTCTTTACAACAAGATCTTAGTTTAAAATTAAAGGTTATTCATACATATATTTAAATACAATGTTTAAATTTCACTCTAGAAGCTAACCTTATCAAATTTTTCTTTTCTTTTTTTATATTACAGCATTTCTGATTAAGGGGAGAATTTTTTAATTATTACAAACAAAAAACTGCTTAAAGACAGAATTATCTAGAATGAAAGGGACAGGATATTAAGAGACAGGTGGTCTAGGGGTCTAGTCCCAGCTCTGACACTACATAGTTTTGTGGTCATTAAGCAAATCCCTTAAATTTTCTGGGAATCACTTATAAAGTGATTCTTTTTCACTAGATGATCTCCAAGGTCCCTTTTGACTTTAACATTCTAGGAACGGAAGGGCACAAAGAAGTACTATTAACTAATTTGTAAATTATATGAATGTTATACCCTCTTTCTCTAGCCATACCATCTTAGAAACTAAGTAACGTTGTCAGCTTCAGACTTTTACTCATCTCCTCTCATTCCTATTTCTACCCAGATAGTCAACTACTTATTTTCACCTGGAGGCTCTGTACATCCCGTATCCTGGGATTAATTTCTCTTCTAATGGAAAGAAACCTTTCTGTATCTATTGGCCCAATAATCAGAAAGGCTGGGAAATTGATCTGTAGAGGAGGAAGTCAGCAGTTATTGACAATAGGACCGACAAGGGCACCAGACTCTAACCCTGTCTAGCGAATGGTTGTTGCTGGTCTATTTGAAAGTCAGTCTGGTCCAGGATTTTGAGTTGATATTTCTTCACTGGCCACCAGAGAAAGTTGCTGAGTTAGGGGAATGTATTCCTGGCACCCAATGATGGAATTCAGATTCAAAAGTTATCCGTGGTTGTTGGGTATAATTGAAATAGTACTATTAAAACTACACTTCAGGTACATTATGGGCAAAATTAGCTTTTGTGGGCTGGCCTGAGAACACAACTTCCCTTCATGAAATTGCTTCTGTGGGAAAATGTATTCTGAGTTACAAATACCTGACTCAAAAAAAAAATTGGGGAACCCAAGGGAGGGAGGAAAACTATATTTACTGAGTGCCTACTATGTGTCAGAAAGTATGCTAGCATTTTACACATATATATGTATATATGTGTGTGTATGCATGTATATATAAACATATACCTATAAGTGTATATATGTATATGTGTGTGTGTGTGTGTGTGTGTGTGTGTGTAGATAGATAGATAGATGATGGATAGATACGTATGTATGTATTATAAAATATATTATAAATTTGATCCTTACAATAACACTGGGAGTCAGATGCCAGTATTATCCCCATTTTACGGATGAGGAAATTGATGCAAACAGAAGTTGTAGCTTGTCCAGGGTCACACAGCTAGTAAATGTCCAAGGCTGGATTTCAACACAGGTTTTCTTGACTCCAGATCCTTTGCTATATGCACTGTTCCACCTGTACAGCCTACTGGTATCATGGGTAAAGACTGCCAAAATACATATATAGAGAGATTAAATAGATAGATACATGCATACATACATACATATATTTAGAAGATACACATATATGTAGATAGATGGATTAATTTTTTTGTGGGTGCAGTCACGTTCCGTTCTTCCTGACGCCAGTTAAGGTTTTCTTGGCAAAGATACTGCAGTAGGTTGCCATTTTCTTCTCTAGCTCATTTTACAGATCAGGAAAATGAGGCAAACAAGGTTAAGTGACTTGTCCAGGGTCACACATATATTAAGTATCCGAACCTAGGTTTTCCTAACCATTGCACCACCTAGCTATGAATACATACACATACACTCATCTTGATAGACTGATAGGTAGATAGCAATATAACTCCTGACATTTATATATCACCATATATATGTATATATGAATGCATGTATGTAGATATGTATATTTTCACATATATATCTATATCTGGAAATATGTATTAATCCACTTATCTGTTTTCCTATCATTTATATATCACCTCGATCTATCTATCTATCTATTTATCTATCTATCTATCTGTCTATATCTTCCATACACTTTCAGGAATTGGAAAGTCAGTGTCTTTTTTCAGGAGTGCTATGATGACCATATCAGTCAGTCATTCAACTCTCAGCTTTGCACTTCAGTCATTCCACATACTAGATGCTATCACAGGCAAGTATATCTAAGACCTGTCACTTCACCCTCTGTGACCTTGGACAAGTCACTTCATAACTCTGGGCTCTATTTTTCTCAAACATGAAATGAAGGCATTGAGGTAGATGTTGAGTAGAAGTTGAGCTTCTACCTCTAAGTCTGTAATCTGAGGAAGAGCTCTCCTCCTCCCTATTCTTCCTTTCAGTTCTTTGAGAACAGCAGGGGAAAGGATACTGGAAACTTGTAAATAGGTCTTTTAGTAAAACTTTCATTGTTTTTGTCCTGAGATGAGAAATGCTATTCTAATAAAATGGACATGCCAACACAGATGCTGCTTTCACTGGGAGTTATTTCAGAAACAAAGGTGAAGGACAATGATAATTCATCTAGCACACTCAGAAGAGATATAAATAGCTCAGATTCTTACAATCTAACCCATAGCTCACTAATGTTCAGACTCCTTAAGAGTCTGCCCAATATGACAGATGTTCTAACAAACCTTGTCTTTGGCTGAAAAAAAAAAGAAGAGATAAATAAAAAAATACTTGATGTAATTTTCTACCCATTCATATAATTTTAATATGAAAATACCAAAAATAAGACATTCATGGACTTTATTTCAATTCCTCCAAATTTTCCACTTTTATTCCCAAAATATTTTGTTGTTGTGATTTCATATAGGTAGGTAAAATAACAAATAAGAAGCAAGGTGATAGTGTAGTGTTACAGAATAAAGACATGCCTTTGTTACTAGGGAAAGCTTTTTCATTATGATTTTGATTAAGGATGGAGAGTTATAGGAGGAGAAGGGAGTAATAGAGATATCAGAAAAGGAAAAAGAAATAAAAAGAGCATAAATCAAACATTTATAAAATACACAGTACTGTAGGAAGCAGAAGTCCAGAAAGACACAAACAGTGAAGTGTTAAAATAGCTATGTTGAAATTATATTTAAAAACAAAATGTACATAATTGTGACTCATGGTTTCACAGGCAATTTTCATTTTCTGTTCTTTGTAAATGAAAATGATCATGTTTGTTCGTGTCTTTCAAACTTATAATAAAATAGAATATATTTTAAGATACTATGAGAAAAATGAGGCTGGGTCCTTATGAAAAATATATTAGTTTGAGATTTTAAATGCTTCTTTTTTCAAAATTTCTGATTAAAATAGAACAAAAAACCCTCAAAAATGGAAGGGTCAAACTGTTAAGGTGTCAAAAGAAATTGAAATGATGATCTGGTAAATGTCATTCTTTTCTGTGATTCAGACTTCTGCCAAAGGTTTAAAGGTCATTTCTAAATGAGCCTTCTAACTCATCAAGGTCTTTATTTGCATTCAGAGTCAGAATCCTACATTTTGTTTCCTGGATAATGTCTGTTTACCAAATAATTCCTTCTAGTTTCTACTGGATGTAGTATAAAACTTATCTTCACAAATTCTATGGTTATACTCATCTTACATTCACAAATTGATTAAACTACTCATCTATATTACAGATCACTTCTCTTGTTGTTATTGGTCTGGGTTTTCCTTATATCCACAGATAATTTATTTTAACTTGGCATATTTTACAATTATTTTAGTAACCTTTTTGTGGACTTAGTTTTTCTTTTCTACTAAAATGTGTGTGTGTGTGTGTGTGTGTGTGTGTACGTGTGTGTATGTTAGGAGAAATTATGAAAGACAAAAGGAGATTTGAAAGGGGTGAAGAGGGACAGAGAAGCAGTCCTGGAAGCTGTATTTCTGCTATCACATTTAAAAGTAACCGTATCCATTAATTTTTTTTCTTCAGTGGGTGCAGCTAGGTGGCACGGTGGATAGAACACCGGCCCTGAAGTCAGGAGGACCTGAGTTCAAATCCAGCCTCAGACCAAACACTTGACACTTACTAGCTGTGTGACCCTGGGCAAGTCACTTAACCCCAACTGCCTTAAAAAAAATGAAAAAAAAATTTTTCAGTGGATAGAGGATTTCTCCTGAGTTGTAGGGGTTTACAGTGGGCAGTGCACCTGTGATTTCATAAGAGAACTTACGATGATAAAACTTCTCTCTGTCCCTATAAGTAAGCACTTGCCCTATAATTTATTGTCTTGGGGAGAGGCAGTATGAGGTAGTAGAAAAAAAGTTTTCTTCTAACTCAGGAAAGCCTGTGTCTTGGTCTTTTGCCTCTGAAAATGGCTATGTGATTATTTGAAAGTCATTTGTCCTTTTGGTGCTCAGGACAACCCTTATCAAGTACACATTGCTGTATAATACTGCTCCTTAGTATTTAGTCTTCTTTCTCTCCACACTTCGTTCCCATAAAATAAACGTAATAACAATAACAAGAAATAGCATTTATACAGTGTTTAAGGTTTGCAATGAACTTTATATATGTTATCTTATTTGATTCTCACCACAACTCTAAGTGAAAGGCTCTATTATTATCATCCCCATCTTATATATGTGGAAACTGAGGTGAGAGGTTATTGGGGTGGGGAACCTGTGACCTCAAGGGCACATATGGCCTTCTAAATCCTTGAGTGCAGCCTTTTGACCAAGTCCAAGTTTTATAGAACACATGCTTTTATTTAGGTGATTTGTTCTGTGAAGTTCGGATTCAGGCAAAGGGCCACCCTTGAGGACCTAGAGGGCCATATGTGGCCTCAAGGCCGCAGGTTCTCTGCCCCTGCAAGTGATTTGCCCAGGGCTACTCAGGTAGTACCATGTTTGAGGCAGGATTTTAACTCAGTTCTTCCTGATTCCAAGTCCAACTCTATGCCATCCAACTTGCCCAAAATTCTTAATGTGGGAGATATGGGAAGATTTGGGAAGGAAAAAAGATGAAGTCAGCCTTGAAGTGAGTCCACAAGAGCTTCAGTCCTCCAAACCAAAGGTTTGGGTTAAAATTATTTTTCCTAAAATTTTGAGTAAAATTTTATCATAATAATGATTACAGTGATAATGTATTCAATGTGCACATTCAATTTTGTGATTTGAAAACCAATCATAAGTTTTGGTGACAACTCATTGCTTCTCCATCTGTGGGTCAGTTCTCGTGGAGTTCCATTTATTAACAATCAACCCAGAATGACTTAATAATTAACAATTATTAACCTGTGCCATTTATTAACAATCAACCCAGAATGACTTCAAGACTGGAGAGTATTATCACAATTTTCTCCTTGAGGATATTGGAACAGAAATATTTGATGATGGACCAAAGGTCATAAAGGAAGTGAAGAAAAGACAATTGATCATCTTTCAATGTGAGCTGACCAGGATTTCTCAAAGTACTCTGAAGTTCAGAATTACAGTCACAGTCAGAAATGATAAAAGAATTGTATTGAATCACAGAGAATTATATATTGTAGACCACACAAAAACCATGCTACTTCTCCTTCCCGTGAACCATTCTCATTAATCTATACAACCCTGTGGTCATTGACCAAAGGAGCCTCTCACCTCATAAAGACCAAATTCAGCCTTGGCTATTCAATAACTTCCCAACTCCCACAGCCTCCTCTTCCCTCTGATTGGAGGGCTGCAGGGTACAGCACTACAATCCTTCTAAAGCTTTTCTTTATAGAGGGCAGAATTGTGACTTTCCAGCTCACCCTTCTTTCCATTTGCTGCTCTACTTGGTTTCAACTTCACCAAACAAAATGCTCCCTGCTGTCCTGTCCCCATCTTATCAGCTTCCTTTTGTGTGTTGTCTTGCCTCATTAGATTGTAAGCTTCTTGAGGGCAGGAAGTATTTTTTTTTTTAATTTGTATCCTCAGATCTTAGCCCAGTGCCTGGCATGTAGTAGGTGCTAAATAAATTTTTATTAAAATGAAATTGAATCGAACAAGTATAAATGATAGCTGTCCTTCATTCTTAATTTATATTCCATTTATCCAAATTATTTGCCTCTAGAAAAATAATTTAGAAATATCATCAAAGTTATTTTCTTTTTACATTCTTAAATCTGTCTATTGTATTATATTGTTAGCTTTTCTTCCAACTTGAGAGTTAGTATTCCTCACCTACTTTCCATTTCCCCTTGAGAAGTATTATATTTTGCCATTTGTTTATCAAAGTATTCCAAATTGCCTTATACCACATTGTGTTGTTCTTGATATTACATGGCACCTATTCCAATTCTAAAGGAACTCTAAATAGTTGTGTTTAGTGTTCAAAAAGTCATCCACATAGTCTGCATCACAGAATACAAAGGCAGGCTAACTTTGCACAAATTAAAGCATATTTTATGTGAAATATCAGTGACACTTTGGACAGGAGAAACAGGGAGACCAGCAGGCCATTTAAGCTGCATTTATTCTGGCAGAGCTTTTCGAAATAATTAAGCTATTTTATACCTTTTTTTCTTCTATTATGTCAGAATTGTCCTTCCTTTCAAATCATTAATTAAAACATTTTCTGAGCAGGAATCCTGGCTGGTTTAGAATAAGTAGGGTGAACAAGGAAAAGTAATTCCTCTCCTTTTAGGATGAAAAACATATTTTTGGATGACCATTAGTTATTCTAAATTTAGAATTAATAATGTGGGACAGAAAAAAAAACATTCTTTTTTCTCATTTTTTTTGGTTGTAAAAAACATGGTTAAAAAAAAAAAAGGTTTAAGCCAAAGTAAAAAAAAAGAAAAGGTTGGATAGCCACCTTTCAGTATGTTGTAGCCTGGTTCCTTTTTAAGGCGCTGGCTAGAGTAGACAGCCCAAGGTCACTTTCCAACTGAAATTCTGTGATTCCTACATGCCACAGATTTTCTTAGAATTAAGAATCTGATAGTAGAGATACAGTGTTATAAGGCATTTTGCATGAAGGTAATTTGTTTTTCATGGAAAATCTGAACTATTAAAGCATTGAAAAATAAGGTAATGTAAATCACAGGAAAATCAGAACTGAATGAAATTCTCTGTGGTTTTAAGCTTAGACTTAAGTGCATTTAATTTTAGTACCATTCTTATACCCTGGCAAACTGGGCTGTTGCCCCTGGCCCTGAGATCCATTGGGCCCCAACTTTTGGAGGATCCTGTTCAACAAAGGCACAAAAAATTAAAATAAAATTATGTATGTAGAATAAAACAAAATAATTAGGAATGATGTATAATTATTCTAAATCTATATCAATAAAATAATATACATCACATGGGCCCATGAATTTTGTAATATATTTTCAGTTAAATTATTTATGTAGACAGAGGCCTCAAAGAAAAATAGAAAATTGCAAAGGGCACTTGAACATCCTTAAGGGCAGCCCAGTCTAAATTCTAAGAGGAGTCACTATGAGCAATTTAGTTTCAAATAAGAGAGATGTCCATATTGGAATTCAGTGAAACTTAAAATGGAAATATGTCCTTTGCCATTACTTTAATTAACTTTTTTTTCCCCATTTCTAAACTTAAAAACTCTTCAGGGGCAGTGGGCAAAGTGTTATGTGCTTGAGTGTTATTTCAGAAAGTCAGTTAAAATCCCTTTCCTGTCAAAGTATAAAGGAAATAATAATATTTGGACAATAATGTTGGTGTCAGGTTTCCTCCTCTTTCTTCCTCTTCTATCTCTCCTCCTTCTCCCTCATTATTACTCAGTTTAAAATAAAGATTCCTTTATTTTCACATTAAAGAAAAAACTTTACATGCCATTTATCCACATGTTAAAACTTCCATGTGACACTTCTGAGATTTAGGTTCAGAGAAAACTAGTCATCATATAATATTCATGTTTATAGACTGGCATATCTAGCATTCTGTTCAATTCAACAAGCAGTTGAATTAGAAGAAGTATGGGAAAAAATACAGGCTATAGAGTCAGAAGAAGTTGGTTCAAATGTTGCTTCTCTTCTTAGGCCCTCTGTGACCATGGGCAAGTCACTTTTTGTCTTTGGGTATCAGTTTCCTTATTTGTAAAATGAAGGGGTTGGGATTGAAGGGCTCTAAGGCCTTTTCTAGTTGTGGCAATTTATTATTCTAGAATGAATGAATAATTAAATGAAAAAATATACAGCATTAGGGATACAAAGTCAGTCTCTGTTCTCATGGAACTTACATTGGTATGGGGGAAATAATATGGAATAATTACTGAAGTAGTAATTAGGGAGGCGACTTTAGTGTGGAAAGTTCTAGGGATTGTGAGCAGGGCCAAGGGGGAGTAGACTGATATTTCACAAAAAAAAAATTAAGAGTTTGTTTGATTATGGTTCCAGAAATGGAGGGGGAAGCTAGACAACTAGCAAGGATTAAAGTGATCTAAGTAGGTAAGGTTATGTTCTCAATTATTAGAATAATTGTCTAGATCCTCAGCTGTACCAACACAATAGGTCAAAAGAAGCTCTTATGGCTACGATATCATAAACTCTTCCCTTACTCTAGGAGAGATACTGAATGAAACAAATATTCATTTATCACCACCTTTTGCTGTTACCTCTACAGTCTTACCTGATTAGAATGGACCATTGCCCCACCTTCTAGTATGAACACCTCACTCAACAGTCTTATTTCATAGCTACTAGCTTAGTCCTTCTTGGCATGTTGAGATTGTGGATATTTTGACTTGATCCAACCTGGTAGTTACTTTTTCAGACCATTCTCAGTCTGGACCATGCCCTTTTTGTGCGCTAGGAAAGTATTCTCCGTGCTTCCTACCCCCTAGTCTCCAAAACCTTTCAATGTCTTGCCACTTGCATCCCTCCTCCCCACCAATGAACCAATCAAACATGACTGCAGATGTGGCTAGATGGCATAGTGGATTGACTGCTTGAGTTAGAGTCAGAAAGAACTGAGTTCAAATCTAACCTCAAATACTTACTGTCTGTGTAATCCCGGGTAAGCCACTTAACTTTTGTTTGCCTCAGTTCCCTCAACTATAAAATGGGGATAACAGTAATAATAGGGTTGTCAGGATCAAACAAAATATCTGTAAAGTGCTTGGCACATAATACATATTTAATAAATCCTTCTTCCTTCTTGCAGTTCAGTCAAGGGCAAGGTTATTATAGGCCCTCTAGCTGGGCTTTCCTTGACCCCCAGGGAAGATGATGACTTCTGCACTTCAGCAAAACCTAGAACACTTAGATATCTGTAGAACTGACTGGAATATTAGGAGCTATAGGGGCCTGGAAGGAAGCAAACAGTTGGCTTTACTAGTTTGTAAGCTGGTCAGCTGCCCTAGCTTCTAGTAGAACTGAGTTCATTAGACTCTTTTATTAGCTTAGACATTCAGGTTTTCTTGCCTACTGTAAAACTTTTTAAGAACTTTTATTCATGGGAAACATCACCTCCCTGACTGAGCCCCAGTCTAGGCTAAGGTGGAAATTTTCAAAGCTATCTCCATGAGACAGATCACCCAATGGACCAGCTTGATAGAAAACTGTTCTCTGTTGACTAACAGAAAGCTACCCTTAAGACACTAAACTAGAACTCACCATGTTTTCTATAGATGATCAGTGGATTTAAGGTTTAGCTGTGCCCATCTACAATAAATTAGCGTGGTTGGAGGCAGTCAGCACTTATCTGCACCCATCTGGCAATGCATTTGCAATATGGTTCCTCCTGTGTTGATCAAAGCAGAATACTTGATAGGGATCAGAGAAAGCCTAGAGGCCTCATGGGGTTGACCCTGTATAACCCCTGCTGCTCAGAATCTGAGCCAGGCTCTTCAGAGACCCTATACTGATTATAGCTGGCATTGATATTAGTGGAAAAGAGAATAGAGATCCCTTCCTTGTCCCTGGCTGTAAGTCCAAAGGAGAACTGGAAGAGTCTCTAAGTAACAGACTGAAAAAAGACAGTAGAGTAGATCTTCCCTACCTCTCTTAGAATTTAATGAGGGGATAACTCTTCTTTTCTTAGTCACAGGTCATCTTCTACACAGTTTCTAGTTATGGATATTAATAAGGAATTACTGCATCTTTCAGTTAAACAAAGGCAATCATTAATCCCTCATTAAGAAACCAATGAACACATCCCATTGTAAGGAGTCTCAGTTATATGACTAATTCCATAGGTGGAGCCTCCATTCTGCAGATCAATGGATTCCCCTGATTTTCTGCATCAACCAGGAAAATTCACCAAGGTATCTATCTGTAATCCCAAAGGCTGAGTTGTACTGTCACAACGATCTTTGACTTGGCAGCCTTACACAGCCACTTATCAGTACAACATACGGGCCACTTTAGAAAACACAATTCCAGAAAACCAGGCTAGCTTTTGTTTAAATGTCTTGTCCTGCTAGGGTTATAGTCATCAGTCATTGTTCCTTCCCTTCCTGTCCCACAAATCTATTACCCTGACTTCCCATGGTAATATCAGATCTCTTATTTTTCGCAAATCATGCCATTAGTTGAGAAGTTTTGAAGATCTAGAGTTGCAGTCTTCTCCAATGAAGTATAACCTTGTCATTTTGCAAATGAGGTAAGTGAGGCCCAGGGAAGTGAAATGAATTGTCCAGATTTACACAGATGGTGTGGGGTAAAGCTGGGAATGTAAGCCAGTCCTTACATTACACCATTGAGTTCTTTCTCTATTGAAGACAGAGAGATGACAGTTATTCTTCATTCTTTTTTTTTTTCTTTTTAGGCAATTGAGGTTAAGTGACTTACCCAGGGTCACACAACTTACAATTATTCTTTATAGGATCTAAATCTGCTTTTTTTAATTGTTCTTTATTATAGGTAAAATTCTTATTAAGCTTGGAGCTAATTTAAATGTCATTCTGTAGCATGGCCCATTTTCTTTTTTTCTTGTCAATGGAGTTAAGTGACTTGCCCAGGGTCACACAGCTAGATAAGTGTCAAGTGTCTGAGGTCACATTTGAATTCAATTCCTCCTGACTCCAGGGCCAGTGCTGTATCCACTTCACCATCCACTTCACCACCTAGATGCCCTGCCCCATTTTCTTCTTCTTCTTCTTTTTTTTTTTTTTTGTATTCTTTAAGTAATTTTTCAAGGGGCAGCTAGGTGGCCCAGTGGATAGAGCACCAGCCTTGGAGTCAGGAGGACCTGAGTTCAAATGGGGCCTCAGACACATAACACTCACTAGCTGTGTGACCCTGGGCAAGTCACTTAACCCCATTGCCTAGCTTAAAAAAAAAAGTAATTTTTCAAGGTTCTAGCCTTGGCTTTGTTACTTACAACTTGCCACTCTCCTGCCCAATTCTGAATTCCAGTGACATTGGCAGCCTTGCTGTTCTGCAAACAAGAAACTCTAGCTTCCAACCCTAGAAACTTTCACTAGATGTTTTTCTTGCCTGGCACCCTCTCTGTCCTTATATCTGCCTCCTGGCTTACCTAGATTCTTTCACACCTAAGCTAAAGTTCCACCTTCTGCAAGAATCCCCCATCCCCCACTCCTTTCTAATCCTAGTGTCTTCCATATAAAACTACCCCCCAATTTATCCTGCATGCATTTTGTTTTAGTAGATACTCATTTGCATGTTGGGTCCCCTCATTAAATTGCACACATATTGAAAGTAGAGACTTTTTTCGCCTTTTTTTTTTTTTGTTTCCCTAGCACTTAGCACCATGCTGTCATATAATAGACACTTAATAAGTCTGGTTGACTTGATTTGTTACTGAGATGTTGTGTGACTTTATATAAATGAACTGCCTTGGCATGCAGATTTTTCCTCTTAAATATATTGGAATTTAATGAGTTCATACCAATATTCTGTCATAATCCTATCATTATATTATACTAAAGTCTATTACACTTTTCTTTCCCTATAGAAGTCAGTTATTTTTTCTTTGAGTATTTGCATGCCCCTTGCATTTTTTTTTTTTTGTTGTTGTTGTTGTACATCCATGTATAGAGCAGCTAGGTGGTACAAAAGAGAGAGTGTTGGTCCTGGAGTCAGAAAGATGTGAGTTTAAATCCTACCTCAGGAGCAGCTAGGTGGCACAGTGGATAGAGCACCGGCCCTGGAGTCAGGAGGACCTGAGTTCAAATCTGGCCTCAGACGCATAACACTTACTAGCTGTGTGACCCTGGGCAGGTCACTTAACCTCATTGCCTAACAAAACAACAACAAAAAAATCCTACCTTAGACACATTTCTTGGTGTGAAATCTTGAACAAGCCACTTAGCCTGAGTTTTCTCATTTATAAAATGAGTTGAATTTGATGTTATTTAAGCACTCTTCCAGTTGTATGTGTGTGTATGTATGTATATATATATCTTCTATCTATGTATATATGCATAATAGCAAACTGCCTTCAAAATCCAGTCAAACAAAAGCTAGCTTACTTACCAGCTTTCACTCTTATACTTGTTTGAATAACTCAGGAAAATAAAATTTGTCCTTCCTAAGTAATGTGTAATTCATGTTGATTGGTGGAGCTGGTAACCTGGAAATGTAACTGAAAGCACAGGGCAGGAGAGGCAATTTGCAGAAGAAGAGAGAGAATTTTAAAAGATTTTGTTGCTACCCAGTATTGGGGAAAAGGCATCAAAAGATTGAAAGCTCTTGAATCTTACCCTATCCTACTCTTTAAAAAATTGAAGTATGAGTGGCTGTGCTTACAAAGTCGCGGTGAAAGCTAGGAAGCTAGCATACCATTTGCCTTTCTGGCTTCTTGAAGCCTCAGGGAACAGTGGGATGTGATGGGCCTTGTGGGGGAGATTTTGAGTCAGGAAACCATCAAACTCTAGGCTTTTTTAAAAAATACATCTTAGGGACTGATAAGTGTTCTTTCAAGTAATTCAGTTTTGCTTTTTTTTTTTAACAAAACTTTCTGTGGACTCAATTTTGTTAGCTGTAAATGGGAAATGGAAGTTCCTTGAGAGCTGGGTCCATGATGAGTTTTGTCTTTGTATCCACATTGCCCAATACGATGCCTTACATATAGTAGTTCCTTAATATATGCTGTTGATTGAATGAATGGAGATATTGGAGCAATACTGTATGTACATTGTCCCAGGTTTCCTGGGTAGAGGTCAGTAGCCAAATGAGTAAGAAACTTCTTAAAAGCATATTCAGAGCCTTCTTGTGATGAAAGAAATTTTGGCACCCGGGTTAAAAACTTCAAAGTAGTGAATCATTCCTGTAATTTTACTGGTATAGGGAACTCTCCAGGGAGCTAGGTGTCACAGTGGATAAAGTGCCTGGTCTGGAGTCAGGAAGATCTGAGCTCAAATGTGACCTCAGACACTTACTAGCTATGTAACCCTGGACAAGTCACTTAACTCTGCTTGCCTCAGTTTTATCATTTGTAAAATGAGCTGGAGAAGGAAATTGCAAACCACTCATATCTTTGCCAAGAAAACCTCAAATGGGGTCATGAAGAATCACATATAAGTGAAACAAGTGAACAACAACAAGGATCTCTCAGAAGGGAAATCGCAACTGTTCTGCAAGATCAGAAATGTCTTAGCAACTTACATTATTCAATTGTGTGTGTGTGTGTGTGTGTGTGTGTGTGTGTGTGTGTATTATGGAGTTGCCTTTATAACTGAGAAATTAAGTGACTTCTCCAGAGTCATATGATCAGTTTGCCTCAGAGGCATGACTTAGCACCAGTCTTCCTTACTCTGATTCACTTTCCATTTCGTCTAGCTACCATTGATAGTACAGCTAAGGAAAAGCGGACAAGTGAAGCTCAGATGGGTTTCTTCAAATCCTTTGGGGGGATTTTGGTTAATAGAGTTTCATATATATCATGTGTTCTTTTTCCTTTTTTTAAAAAAGGGTTTGTTCAGACTTGCATAGCAAAGTTGAAATACAAATAAAAACTGAACATTCATTTTCACTTTATAAGCATTGCCAGGTTTTGCCACAAAAGCACTGCTGCAGATAAAGGTAAAATGGAAATGAAACCACACATCTTAATGGACTCATGTTGTTCTATCCAAAAAAGGAAGTGGGAACAAGTGATATCTTTAATCATTGTTCTACCTGAAGCCAGAATGAAAGAAAATTGTTTCATAAATTCATGCCTTTTGGGTGTAGAGAGAGAAAGTCATATTTAGTTTTATATTTAATTGTGCCTGGAGTTCCAGTTGGAACTTAAAGTTCAGAGGAAACTTACTGAAGGCTGTTTCTACCCTCAGCACTCGCCTCTCACACCATTACTCTATTTTTGTAACACTGTTAAGCAGAAGGAAATCTCTTGTATACCACTGCTTTGCTTTGATTAGAGAAAAACCAACCAAGTAGATGGTGATCTTTATGGAAATTTCAGTAGGGTAAATATGGATTGATAGGTATATATACGCATATGCACACATGTGTCTATATATATATATATACACACATATGTGTGTACATATATGCATGGATGTATATAACATTTCCAAATGATATAACTTTTGGCTAAGGTGAATATGGACAGCCTAACATGTTATTGTCAAATATGCTAACTTGCCTGCATGAATCCATGTTTAAGAGTGAAAGTTGAGTTCAGTATATTTAATATTCAACTCAAAGTCAATTCATTTAATATATTTAATTTAAAGAAGTAATAATAATATAGTCCATTTGTACAGTTTTATGACTCTCCAAACTCTTTCATGAATTTTTCCACTGTAATATAAGAGAGTTTTCTGAGATGATGTCTATATTCCTCACAAGAACTCAGTGAGATGAATAGGGCAAGCATTATTATCTTCCCTTTGTTTTTTAGATTAAAAGAAAAAAAAAGGCTCATTGAGGGTAAATAACTTGCTAAAGGTCAAGTCTAGTAAGTATTAGAACTAGAATCAGAATCCATTCAGATAATGTGGTTTTGGAGTGGCTATTTAAATCAGACATTTAAACTGATCAAGAACTTTTTAATGCAACTAGTAGAAAGCCTACATTATATTGATTCAATTGAAAATTGTTCTCACCTGGTTAAGGTTTTAGAGTGTAGGTCTTGTTAATTCTGCTAGTTATAAGTGGGGTGGAATAATTTAATTTGTTCACTCAACTGTTTTTACAGAAATTGAATTTAAGAAGTTGTCCTCAACTTTTTTTTTTAAGATGAGATAATAGAATTGTTTGTTAGGAAGTGACTGATGTGTCAAAATGTATCAATTAAACACACACATTCTCTCTCTCTCTGTCTCTCTGTCTCTCTCCCCCTCTCCCTATAGCTGGCATGCTGCAGTGGATAGAAAGCTGGAATCACAAAGCCTAAGGTTTAAGTCCCACCTTTGACAGATACTGGCTGTATACCTCTCAGGAAATCATTTAACCTCTCAGTGCCCCTAGGCAATTCTCTAAAACTATATATTTTAAAGCTTGTGTCAATCTGCAGTGCTAAAGGGAGTTTCCTCACTGAAAGTCACCTCTAACAGATCTGATCCCTTAAAAATAATTCTCAAGTAATGTACAGCACAGGTTAATTTGCATAAAATCTTCTATTTTTTGCCAAATGATTAAATTTCCTATTTTACTTGTTAATTGCTGGCTAAGTTAAAAAATGATGATAATGCAAAAGCATTATTGTGGCATGCATGCCAATCTTTAATTGTAATTTCAGCTATGATAATACCAGAGCACACTGATAACTGCACTTCATTTTTTAAAGTCCAAAGTATTATTAAGCTTTATTTACCACTGAATCAGAGTAACTTCCTCCCAGCAGATGAATCTAAGATGTTTTATGGAGTTGCTACTTTAAAGCCATGTTGTATATCTGAAAGCTGGCAAAACAATACAACCGAAGCCTGTTAGGGCATAGCTATCTTATTTGAAGCACTAGCTTTGTTGTTACCAAAACATTTCCTTGAGTTATAGACTCTAAAATTGAACCAAGGCTCCCAACCCCAACTGTCCATGACTGAAATCACCCTTAATAGTCTTCTCTGGATAGATGCATAAGCAGCAATACATTGGTTTGCTATTCCATCTAGACATGCTTAATAAAATTGGGTTACCCAGCAATAAAGCTGCTTGGAGGACATTGAAATCATTTATTGCAACAATTATGTTGTTGTAGCCTCTGTCATTTAGCTTTTTGGAATACAAATTACATGTCATATTCAGGTTACAATGGTTCTGCTGTATGAGTCTGATCAGTTGAGATGGTGCTTACTTGGAGGAGTTATAGCAGGTATCCACTGCTGTGATGCATGTGTTTGTCTTCTTTTATTTCTTAGTTTCAGGCCCTTGACTGAAATTTCTTAGTGAGTGGACTTTCTGTTCTATGAAGGTGAGAAAACTTTATGTCATAGAAACATAAAAAATTATTCTCCTTGGGTCAAATGGTTATTTATTGTGTATGTTTTTTTTTCAAGTTTTTTTTTCCCCCATAAACTACCAGATCGGCACTTGGGGGTGTGGTGGGGATAGGTGGAAAGGGTCTATTAAGGTAGGAGGAAACACCCTGTGGTATTACAAAGGAACAGGTCTTGACATTGCAAGACCTGGGTTCTAGCACCAGATGAAGTACTTACTAGCCCCATCATACTGGTCTAGTCACTTCGCTTCTTTGACAACAATTTCTCTTTAAAATCAGAGGATAGCTTACACACTCAGATCTCTTTAAAGTTCTATGATTTATTCTGATCTTGTACAAATTCAAAATGATATATAAATTAATACACATTATTAAACTGAAACTTTTTAATTTTTTCCCTTCATGAGACATTATTTTTCCATCTATTAGATAAAGAAACTCCACTAGAGTTTACTCTGATGTCTCCAGAGTGGAAATGCCCCTGGGATATCAAAAGTTGCATCAACTGAACCCAAGTTTTAGCAGATTTTACGAAGCCAAAAAGACTTCCAATGAATGTAAGCTTCATGAGGACAGAGACTGTTTTTCATTTTTGTTTCTGAAACCACAGTACCTGACATAGTGCCTTGTAAATAGTAAGAGATTGATACATGCTTATTGGATCCAATTGGGATATAGTTTGCTGGTGGCCATGTCTGATGACAAGTACAAGTTGAGCGAAGTTTACAAAGGCATACTACTGGTTGCCTCAAGGTAATGAATTTTTCAGCCCTCATGCCTCTGGAAGAGTGTCTACTCATTTATAGAAGGATTACAATCTGCCACCCACAGCAGAAATACACGCATCAGTGAAATCACAGATCTCCAACTTATTACACTAGATAGAGAAATATTTAAATTACGGTCTTAAATTTAGTAATGCCTCAAAAGGTTTCCGGTACACCAAGTTCTCAAAACAATATTTTAAGGATTTTGATAGGAATCAAAACAGTTACGTAGATTTTATTTCTCTTAAATGCATTTAAATATTAATATTAAAGCAACTGCAGACTATTTTCAATTTCACTAACCTCTGATTTTGAATAATATTTGCCATATTATTTCAATCCCAAATCTGTACTTCAAACACAGGAAAGTAGAAATAATGTTTTCCTTCACTGAGAGCAAACATATTCTGATTTGCATTTTGTTTCACTACCTTTAGTATGGTTAAAGCATAAGTTTATAAAATCGACTTTATCCTAGGATCACAATACATTTTAAAGATAATATTATTTTGTTATTTGACCTAACACCTTTCTTTTGATAGAAGAGCTAAAATACTCACATAAGCTTTTAACTGATACAAGAGACAAAAGTGATTGGCTTAAATTACAATTTCAGCATTTACTTATCAAAGCAAAACTTAAGATCATATTTTAATTCTCTAATTCATCAAAATTCATTCTGCTTTGAGAAAATAAGAAAAAAATCAAATATTTTCACTTTCCCCAACATCTCTTCCTCTTCCTCTCCCTTCACCTCCCTTCATCCCTCACCAAAAAGGGACAGTGTACTTCAGGTTTTTCCTTTCTTCTGCTTTATCCTCTTTTTCCCCTCCTTGTTCTCTTTCTGCTCCACTCTCCACTCCCCACCAGAATTCTCCAATTCCCTGACTGCAAAGGTGTTGGTACTGTGTATGAGCATGCTTTATGAGATTTTAAAAATTGTAATGATTATTTTTTATTATTATTACTATCCAGCATTCTTATAAAAGATATAATCTGGCTCTTGCACAACATTTAGACCTCAGCAAATGTAAGCTGGTTTAGTCAAACCTGCAAAATAGCCACATACTTTACTAATGTCACTGGCAATAACCGCTTCCAGACATTCAAGTTAAGAAATGTATTCTTTTGTTGGTACTCATACCTCCTTCCCTATTAATGCTAATGAGAGGCATATCCAGAAAAAGAGTGAGGAAAAGACCTTTTTACAATTCATATTTGAGAAAGTAATCTAAAAATTTATGGCAAATACATCGATCCCTGAAAATGTGTCTTCCCCCTCTTGCTACTTTTGTTTCTTACCTATATTAATCTGTTATCCCACTGCATGACCATCCTCTCTCCATCCATGCCAAGCTGCTGCAATTCGCTCAATATTCTTAGTTGTTTTTAATTAGTGATATAAAAAGTGTGTCTATAATTATGACATGCAGCAGTAGGCGTAAAAGACTACAGAGAAAGCACTAAAAAGGCAAAATTATTTGCAGAGGATAAAGATTTGAAATGTTCGTTCGCTTTACTCATCTTTCATTAGATTATAACAAACATTTCTTCATGTTGTTTGTTCCTTGGGATTAAAAAGATTGTAAGATCATAGATCCAGAGCTGTCTGGGACCCAGAGGATATTTTGACTAACTTTTTCATTTTATAGACAAGGAAACCGAGGTCCAGAGTGGTTATGTTCATTGATTTTGCTGCCCAATTTCTTACATATTTAGCAGTACACAACTTTTTCTTCATGCCCACAGTTCTCTCACTCTCTCTCTCTCTCTCTCTCTCTCTCTCTCTCTATATATATATGTATATATATATATATATATGCATTTTGATTTGAGGATGCAACTCATATATTTTGATGTGAAGTTTTAAATTGAAAAGATATAACTCAGAAATAAATGCTCAAAAATTCCAAGCACTCAGTTCCTCATAAAGAAAAACTTCACTGTGAAGCTTAGTTTTCTCAAGAATATCCCTATTCAGAATGAAGTGAAAGCAATGTACATAATACAACTTTTTAAATGGAGAGAATCCACCTGAAAACAATTGAAAGTGGATGTTCGAAATTGTGAAGAACAGGTATGATCTCAAAGAAGAGCTATGATAAGATAGATCCACCCCACTCCTTTGTAGAAGTGGGAGGTTAGACATTTTTATAAAATTAATTGGTTTTGCTATTCCCCTCTTCTTTAAAAAAATATCATTTATTATACCTGATGGGGTTTTGGGGTGGAGAAGGAAGAGGGATAGAGAGAGAAATTCTGATGATGTAAAAAATAAATTAAATTTTATTATAAAAATATACATAAAAAGAAGGATGCATTTCTGATTGTTGACTTTCAAAAACTCTCTCAATAAAACAATTGCCATGCCCTTGACTTTGTCCTTTATTAGAAATTTCTAGGTTTGAGATCTTGTACAAAATAACAATATATTTGGATTATTTGTTTGAATGAAATTTTATGAATTTGATATTGAGCTTGTCTTTGAACTTTGGAGACCAGAGAATTATCACTAATGAGAGATGCATCATGGCTTAAATGGGGCATAATCCATGTAGAATAAAATGCTGAAATATAAAACAGAGGAATGGAACAGAAAAAGACACTCCAGTTTTCAAAATGCACAGTCTCTACCTGGTTCTAATTTTGTCTGCAAGAAGCTGATTTGGACTAAAACAAGATAGAAACCAAGCCAAGTGGGAAGTGTCTATCTGTGGTCTGTTGATTGCTTTACCTAAAAATATTCCAGAAAGCTCAGCTTTCTTCACCACCACTTCAAATTCCAAATTAAAAATTCACAAAGTGGACCCTGCAGTAATCCAGGTGGTAGCTGGATTCCAATCTGGATACTGTGTTCAATGTGTATTTAGTTGTCCGGGGTTGTTTCAAATGTACTCTGGTGCTATAAACACTTCTGGTGGAGGTGCTGACAGTAACATTAATATGATCAGATGCTGCCAACTTGCCAGCCAAAGAAGGGAAAAATGTGCAAGAAAGAACTGTTTCCATTTATTTTGTGATGTTATATTCCAGAAACAAAGCCTAAATAGGACAGGAAAATGTAGATTTATGGTTATTTCTGGGGGAACTCAGCCGTCACTCAGAAAGTACACATCTCAGACAGTGTGTTCAAGACAGAAATATGGTTCTATCGTCTTAGGTGTGATGCTGTATATAAAATGTATGCCCAATTCCCAGAAAAGTACAATGCATTTTTTTTCTTCTTCTGCAAGCATTAAGAAAAGATGTGTTTCAATACATTGGAAGCCTGGAGCAAGGGATGACAAAAATGAATCCCCTAAAGGGAAAGTTTCGATGGTGATAGCATATTGAACCAAGAAGCACAAAAAGGATGGCGTTTGGGGTCTTCTGTGTAACATTTTCTAGGTGGAATTTATATTTGCTGCTCTACTGTGCTCAATTCTTTTATTGCTTAAAAAGGCATGAAATTTACCTTTGCAGAGCTATGTGGAGCAAGGCACTTGCAACAATATGTAAGTCCTGACTGTTAAAGATTACCACAGTTGGTGACCCATTCCAGTGATGTCAAACTCAAGTAGGGCCACCAAACCATACATAAGCATCCCTGCAGGCTGCATATTGACTTAGAAAACAACATATTAATATTATCTATGTTCTATTGCATTTTTATTTATTTTATTAAATATTTCCCAATTATATTTTAATCTGGTTCTGCCTATGTTGAGTACTGTTGCTGGGACAATGTTTGACATATTTGATCCATACCCCCCACTCTATATCTAAATGTAAACTATAGATTTTAAGCATCCAATTAATAGATTATATTAATGTAAAGGCAACCTAAATGCAAAAACTGTGTCCAAGCATAATTACATTTTCTGTAATAGCTCAGAGCAGGTGCTAAATTTCTAACAGGAAGACTAATGGTTGTCTATATGGTTCATGACCACAAGGAAGTAAAGACATACTGGGATGGCGGGAAATTAGAATATGGCTAATGAAGCTATCCTAACCGGCAGCTACAAGGAGCCTGATAGTGAGAGAATGGAATCACAGGAAAAGATAACAGGCAGGAATAATTTGAAAGGATACGTATGAAGGGTACTTGCACAGAAAGCTCATTCATCAACCTCACCCTCATCTTCACTACCACCTCTACCCCTGCCTTCATACCAATATTAGGATACTTGGGGTTTCTTGCTTCCTACACTATTCTGGGGAAAGATATATGACTTCAGTCTCATTTTGAAATGTGTTGATACTGTTTTTTTTCTGTTGGTTTACTATTTACTTCTCTCCTGATCAAACAAACATTTTATAATTTGCTTGTGTCTGTGGGCATCAGGAGCAAATTAGTTACTGCCACTAACTTAACTTCAGGAGTTTCCATTTTCAAATTGAATTGCAGAGAAGTTAGAAAAAAAAGGAATCAATTATTATTAAAAGTTTACACAGTCTGAACCTGAGTTGAAGGGTATCCAGTAAGGAAGAACCATAAAGCTATATAAAGATGAAATGGTTATACTTATGGAGTAGTAGAGATAAGACTGGGAAAGCTCCTCTCTTATCAATTCCCCTGCAAAATGAGAACAGTTTTAATTTTTCAATGAATGTAGTGCATAACAAGCTGAGTTTATTATTGCTTGCCAAACGAATCAATAGAATCAAATTAGCTCAAAGATTATGTTTTCAAGATGACTAGATCTAGACGTTGACAAAGTTGAAATAGAGTGAAATAGGTAAATTGATTATTATATGCCCTCAAATAACTTCCATTCATAAAATACCAATGCAGTAATTCTATGGCATAAAATTTTTATTTTCATACAAACAGCCAAGGAAGAGCAGGATTCCATTTAAAAGGACACCGTTGGATAGCTGGGCCATGTTGGCTTCTTTCCAATAGCTATTCTTTTTTAACTTTTGACTTGCATCATAGGCTAAGAAATCTTGATGAAATTCTGTGTCTTTTCAGAGTTTTTGCTTGGTCTTCATGTCATACATATCATCTAAAAGTGCTTCCTGCCTCACTGTATCTTTCAGGTCACTGTTTCATAGAACTTCTCCTCCTTCCTTCCATTCTCTAGGCATTTACCTGAATGTCTCATCTCTTCCTAGATTTTTAAGGATCCAGAGGGAAAGGAGTATGTTGTTTTCATCTCTGTATTCTGACACCATGTCCCCCCCCCCCCACCCCAGCATACTTCCTTGCATATTGTAGATTTTTAATGGCTATTGAATTGTTTTTAAAAGCAGCCATACATTTATTTATTTATTTATTTTTTTGTTTAGGCAATGGAATTAAGTGATTTGCCCAGGGTCATACAGCTAGTAAGTGTTATGTGTCTGAGCCTGGATTTGAACTCAGGTCCTCCTGAATCCAGGGCCAGTGCTCTATCCACTGCGCCACCTAGCTGCCCCCACACATTTATTAAAATGCTTGTTTCTTTGGAGAAGGAGCCAAATGATTTACTTGTTTCAATCTTTTATGCTTTGCTAAACTGGGAATTGCTTCTGTTTAATTGGTAACTCTAAATACTATTTTAAATGGCCAAATTTTAAAACATGAATCCAAATATTTTAAAAATAAATGTAAAGTAGCAACCACTTTTCAATCATTAATCCCATCCTTACTATTAATACTACTTTATTGGATGAGTATGAAAAGTACTATTTGAGTATCAACTATATCTTGTTAGTTGCAAATGCTTTTCTTACTTTGTCAAATGCTAAAGGATACTTAAGTGGTTTGAAGCATAAAAGCAGTTTTCACTATTGTTCCTCATTAGTGGATTCATTTTTTTCCTCAGAAGTTGAGAGAGTAACCTTACAGGTACAAAGTTGTGTTATTTTGCCCTGCCCTCTTACACTTGAGTGAAATTTCTCTAATTTCATCCTTAAATTCTGTCAAAATTATCTGTTGACTTTCAGTTGGTCCTGGCAATATACATACATACATTATATATATATATATAATGTATGTATGTATACATGTGTATTTAATTTGGCTTAAGCTATCTTAACTGTATTGCCTTCTCCTTGATGTAGTACCTTTAAGCTGTCAATTGCATCATCTAATCAACCAGCAAGCATTTATTTGGCTCCTAATGTGTGCCAGGCATCATGTCCATTTGATAAAGACAGAGATGCAGAGTTTCTTCAGGCTGTTAGGTATCTCATTTTTTTTCTTTGTTTCTGAATTAACCTTTAGCTTTCAAATATAATGTTCACATACAAAATGATGAATTCTACAGGTTTTATGATTATTATTAGAATTATTCTCTTTGATATATTTAAATAGAGTCCTTTTATTAACTGTGTTTGGAAGGCAATTAAGTACATAGAGGGCAAGATTTGGATTCAGTGGTACCATATTACACTTATCAGATTGGCTAACGTCACAAAACAGGAAAATGATAAATGTTGGAGAAGATGTGGGAAAATTGGAACACTAATGCATTGTTAGTGGAGGTGTGAACTAATCTAACCATTCTAGAGAGTCATTTGGAACTATGCCCAAAGGGCTATAAAAATGTGCACACCCTTTGACCCAGCAATACCACTTCTAGGTCTGTATCCCAAAGAGACCATAAAAATGGTAAAAGAACCCACATGTATAAAAATATTTATAGCACCTCTTTTTGTGGTGGCCAAGAAATGGAAATTGAAGGGACGCCCATCAACTGAGGAATGGCTGAACAAGTTGTGATGTATAAATGTAATGGAATACTATTGTTCCATTAGAAATGATGAGCAGATGAACTTCAGAAAAACCTGAAAAGACTTACATGAATGGATGCTGAGTGAAGTGAACAGAACCAGGAGGACATTGTACACAGTAACAGAAACATGGTGCGATGACCAACTTTGATAGACTTAAACTCTTCTCAGCAGTACAAGGATCTAAGACAACTCTAAAAGACTATTAAGGAAAATGCTATCTACATCCAGAAAAAGAACTATGGAGTCTGAATGCAGATTAAAGCATACTATTTTCTCTCTCTTTTTTTCCTTCTTTTTCATGGTTTTTCCATTTTGTTCTGATTCTTCTTTTACAACATGACTAATGTGGAAATATGTGTAATATGATTGTATGTGTATAGCCTATCTCAGATTGTACACTGTCTTGCAGAGGGAGAAGCAGAGAAAGGGGGGAAATTTAGAACTCAAAATCTTACAGATGTGAATATTGAAAACTAAAAACAAACAAATAAAATTAATAATAATAAAAAATCGAATTCAGCAAGATCTAAGTTCAAATCGAGCTTCAGACACTTACAGATTGTGTCACCCTGGGCAATTTACTTAACCTATGTTTGCCTCAGTTTCCTCATGTGTAAAATGGAAATAATTATAACACTTGCCTCCCAGAATCATTATGAGAAGATAAAGGAAAAGAACAAGCATTAAGTAGCTACTATGTGCCAGACACTGTGCTAAGCACTTTGCAAATAATATCTCATTTGATTCTCATAATAACCTTTTGAGGTAGATGCTTTTATTATATCCATTTTATAGTTATGGATAAAGACTTTGTCTTTATCAGATTGTCGGAGGTAAATAACTTGCCCAGAGACATACAGCTAGTAGGTATCTGAGGCCAAATTTGAATTTAGGACTTCCTGATTATGTCCAGTGCTCTATCCACTGTGCTTAATCTTAATAAAGTACTTTATAAATGCTAGATGTTATTAGAAAGTGTTCTTTAAAATCCTTAACATCTTCCTAATTTCTATTTTACACTAGAATTGCCACATTTTATGAGCTTCCCTCTTTCTCCAATCTGTTTTATTTACTATTTATTTCTCATGTTAGTTTCAAGTGTTATAAATCTATAAAGTCTATGTAGTCTATATACTGAAAATATTAAAAACTACTTTTTCCTTTGTGACTAATCTTGACTAATTTAGCTGATTTGGTCATTCCTGTTAACATATCCACATGTTTGGGTTTTTTGCATTAGAGCTAAGAAACTTCCTCTCTCTCTCTCTCTCTCTCTCTCTCTTTCTCATTAGTAATAAACAAACTTCAAGTGAACTTAAAATAATCTAAAAAAAGAAAAATAAAAAATTTGTCAGAATCACACTCTGAGATTTGGAAAGTAGATGCTATGCATTGAGAGATTATCTAGTCCTTGAGTCCTTAATCTAGTGAGTTTTAACTTTTAAATAATTTATTTCCTTTGTAATCTTATATATTTTATTTTATTTTTTCTTTAAGAATGTTTTCCCAAAAGGAATCCTTAGGCTTCATCAGACTGCCAATGGAGTCCATGGGGGAAAAAAAAGAAAAGAAAAGGTAAGAACTTCTACTCTAGTCCATTCTCCTCATTTAATAAATCAAGAATTTGTTGCCCACAAAGGACAAAACACTTTCCCAATGCTACACAGCTGAGAGATATCACCAGAAAGAGAACACAGGTTGTCTCATTTCAGCACCCTTCCCAGTGCACCGCATCATTTAACACAATTTTTTAATTAGTAGTAGTAGGTTTGGACCTACTAATACAATTATTTTTTTTTTAGTCTATATGCTGGCAGTTCTAAGTTTTGTGACTTGAAGTCTTAAATGTTTATGAAAGAAATCACAAACAATGTAACCATATTCCAAATAAATCATACGTTTAAAATACCCTAGAAGTCAATTTTTCAAGTCTAGCAATTGAGGGGGAAGAACATTTCTTTTAAACTATCTTGGTATTCAAATATAACAGTTATTATGTGGAAGCACAGGTAATTGAGAAACTGGGAGAAGAAAGTCTTCATGTCGGTGAAAAAATTATGTCTGCATATTCTACACATATATGTGTATGTGTGTATATGTATATATGTGTACATATACATGTATATATGTGTGTGGATTTTATAGAAATATTTCTCTCCATAGAAATCTACCAGTATGGGGTGGTATTTCCAAGAAGCATTTAGGGTCATTAAAAACTATTTGTGTCAACACACTAAAAACTAGGGCCCAAAATAATGCAAATGCCAAATTTAATTAATCAATCAACAAACATTTATTAAATATCCCTAATATACCAGGTATTATCCTAGGTGCTGGAAACATAAAGACAAAAATGAAAGAGTCTTCAAGATATTTACATTGTATTGGAGAAGACACCATGGGCATAATATAGGCATATCCAAATTATATACAAACCAGATACAGTAGAATGAGGGGCAGGAGCAGAAATTGCCTCTGACCTGAGCTCAGAAGTATTAGTAAAACAATTAATTCAATTAGACATAAATTGACATTCAAATTGATATGGCCTGAGGAGAAGAAAACATGAATTATATGAAAAAAGGGTTCTTTTTGTTTTGTTTTGTTTTGTTTTCGATTTTGTGTTTCAGAACAGTCACTTGAGTATATCTCATATAATGTCAGTATGTTTGAATCCATTTGGCATTTCAAGTTGAATGGGAAATGGAGATAATCATAGCGAAAGCTTGGGGGGAAAAACTTTCAAGCATTCCTTTTTCTTCCTAGTTCACATTTGGGTCTTTGCACAGGGTTGTTCATAATGTTAAGTGATCACCAACTAGGTGAGTCCTTGATTTCATATCTTGATAGCGATAAAAGCTTGCTCTACAGGGTGAGAAAGGTAAAATAATTTGTCTCTTTGCTCTTAATCCTGGCTAAGGCAGATAACTACATAGTAGAAGAACTGATTCAAAGAATTTATTTGTTGGAAGGAATTACTGTAAGTTCAGAGAAGGAATCCTATCTACAATGACTGTGATCAAAGGTCATCTGATCTCTGCTTGAAGACAGATCAATGATGGAAAACTTCCAGAGACAACTTATTCCATTTTGGAGGAGCTAATCAGTAGGAAGTTTTTCTTACATTGAAATGAATTTCATCTTGCTGCAATTTACACCTATTCTTATCTTTGAAACTAAATAGAATAAGTTTAATTATTTAACCTAGTTATCATAAATTATCCCAACCAATCATTCAAGACTATCTGCCTCAGTTTCCTCATCTACAAAGTGGGGACCATAATATTTCCTGCCTCACAGGAGTGTTGTGAAATTCAGATAAAAACAAACAAACAAATTTGAACTCTACTTCAAAATTTTTGAATATTAGTTCTTAACAATTATAATGACAATAATGTGACTATCATATACCTCCCATGTTTTCTCTTTTCCACATTAAACATCCAGTTACGTTCAACTTTTACATGTATAATCAGTTGCTAAGACTTGTTGATTGTACATAGTAATAACAAAAATAATATTAATAATTATGATACCACGTATACAACACTTTAATGTTTGCAAAACAGTTTACAAATATTATCTCATTTAATCATCATGGCAATCCTGGGAGGCAGTTCTTATCCTCATTTTAAAGATAAGAATAATAAGACAGAATTTAAGGAGGGTCACACAGCTAGAAGAGCCTGAGGCCAGAGTGGAATTTAACTCATTCCCATTCTAGGTCCAATGCATTATCCTGCATTCCACCTAACTTTCTCTTAACGTATCTCACATCTATCTCCTGTGCACTGGAGAGAGTGCTAGACATCATCATCATCATCATCATTATTTTACTACTCACATTGCCACAACCTTAGTTCAGACCCTAATGATCTCACACCTGGAATATTTCTATCAATAACCTCCTAATTGACCTCCCTGTCTCCAGTCTCTCCTTTCTCTAATTCATCATCCATAAAGCTACCAAAGTGACATTACTTAAGCACATTTAGTCACAAGAATTTATTAAGTACTTTCTATATGCGACTCGTCATGCTAAGTACTGGAGATAAAAAGAAAGGCAAAAATATAGCCTGTGTTCTCATGGAGCTTACATTCTAATAGGTCTAACCTCATCACTTCTTTGTTCAAAAAACTTCCAGTAGCCCCATCTTGCTTCTTCATTAAAACATGAAGTGTTTTTGGCATTTAAATTTCTTCACAAAATGGCTCCTGCTTACCATTTCAGGCTTGTTGCCCATTACCTTTTTCACCCTTCAATCTTCAGCCTGAACTAGTCTATTTGGTTTTCCCATACAAATTATCCAATTTCCAAAGACTTTGTCTCATACCTGAAACATTCTTCCTCCTTACCTTTCCTATGTCAAAAGATGATACAGTTAGCAGGTATCTCAGAAGTCAACTAGTTTAGTCCCCTCTGATGAGGAATCTGAGGAATGGTGGGTATTGAGTAATTCACCTAAATCCATATAGAGTAATGAGCAACAGAATTCAAACTCCGGTCCTCTACCTTTAAAATCCAGTGTTCTTTACAATGCACTAGTCAATCAATTTATTATGGGCCAGGTATCGTGTTAGGCACCAGAGATAGGAAGAAAGGCAAAGAGACGGTCTTGTCTGCCAAGGAGTCTAATGGGGGTAGATAAAATACAAACAACTACATATAATCAAGGTATCCTGTCAGATAGCAAAAGGCAAGCACCAAGATTAAGGAGTATTAGAAAAGGTTTCTTGCAGGCCGGTGGGATTTAGGCTGAAACATGAAAGAAGCCAGGGCAAGTATAAGATGGTAACACTGTGTTACCTCTATAAAATTCAAATCCCTAGCTTCCTTCAAAGTTCAGCTCAAGCATCACTTCCTAACAGAGGCCTTTCTTGATTACCCTTCCTACTGTTACCTCCCCTTCCCACTCCAACATTATTTGAAGATTCTTTTGTGCATATCTCATATTTGCTCACATTGAGGAGATTTTTTTTGTCATTTCCCAATTCATAGGGAATTCACAGAGTTTATGAAGACACCTCATACATGCTTCCTTATTGATTGATTGATTCACCACATTCTTGTTTGACAGAGCTTTGAATCCCCTCAGCACTCTAGCACTCTCTTTTGGTCATGCCTTAACTTGTCAATATTCTTTCTAAATTCTTGCAGTTAGAATTTGACACAATACTATTGAGGTTATCTGAGCAGGGCCTAGTGCAACAGACTTATTACCCACCATTTCCCCCTCTCTGATTTACTCTGGAATTTATTTTCTATTGATATAGACTGAGTTGCCTAAAATTACATTTTTTAAGCTTCTATATCACCCCAATGACTTATGCTGAGTTTTCAGTGTATTGAGATACCATGCAAAGTGGATTTGGGTGATATGGGTTCACACCTCAGCTCTTCCACTTATTACCTATGTGACATTGGGTGAGACCCTTTAACTCCCTGTTCTTTAGTTGCTTTTTTTTTCTCATCTTTAAAAGGGATTAATGACCTTTAAGATTCCAAGATTCCTTCTAGTTCTAAATGTAGCATCTTAAGACCTTACAATCCCTTTGATCTGTTCATAAAAACTTCCTTTAGTATACTCTTTCCTTACTTTGTAGGTTTTTTGTTTTGTTTTGTTTTTTGGTTAGGCAATGGGGTTAAGTGACTTGCCCAGGGTCACACAGCTAGTAAGTGTCAAGTGTCTGGTCTGAGGTTGGATTTGAACTCAGGTCCTCCTGACTCCAGGGCCAGTGTTCTATCCACTGAGCAACCTAGCTGCCCCTACGTTGTAAGTTTTTAAGACTAAAAACTAACTAAAACAGACTTTTGGGAGCCCAAGTATGGGACTTTCTATTGATCACTATGAAATTTTATCTTACTAGTTTTATCTCAACATTCTCTTCTATGGAGATCTTTTTGGATACCAGTTCCATAATTCAGTACATTAGGTATTCTTTCCAATTTTGCACTGTTTAATTAATTAGCATGCTATCTATTACTTCATTCAAGTGAATGATAAAAACAGAACAAAACCATAGAACAGAGAAAAGTAAAAAACAGAAACCTGTGACATGCGACTGGAAACCTACCTCTAGGTTAACGTTAATCCACTAAACAACATTCAACTAGACCAGAGGTGTCAAGCATGCCCCTCAAGTGGGACTCATGCCAGATTAAAATGGAATTGAAAAACATTTAGCAAAATAAAGTTTGACACCACTGTATTAGACTATGGTCAAGTGTATGTCACTTTATTAACCACAAGATTAAGGCAAGAAACTTTATCAAATACCCTGCTCAAATCTTGATAAACTATTTCCATGATATTTGAAGGGTAGGGTATAAAGTTGACAAGCTGAAGAAATATTTAAATTCGTATTTTAAGCAGAATAGCTTATAGATTCAAAGATATAAAGTTGGAAGGGGCCTCCGACTCCACCTACTTCAATCCTCAAGTTTTACAGCTATCCAGACAGCAGAGGTAATCTTATGTAAGAAGGAGAGATTTAGCTTATGTTGGTCCTCTAGACTCTCTTTGCCTTGCTTCTGACCACAAGTCAAAGACTTGTGCTATAATCCCAGGTTTTTTGCTTGTTTGTTCCTTTGGGGGAGAAATGAGGGAGGGGTGTGCATAACATATTATGTATCAGGATGATAGAAAGAAGTAAAATGATCTTTCCTTTTAATGTGCTAACACATAGAATGTTATGATGTCTCACTCATATTTATCTTCAGTCCATTAATTTCATATACCTGCATAAATACCTGCAAAAATGAGACACTTGGATTCCTTGACTTATGAGGTTAACCAATCAATTAATCAAACATTTTTAAAAAATGTTTCCAGATTCAATGTTCTGTGACTCCATAACATTGTTTTGTTTGTTTGTTTTTTTTTATCTTCATTTGTATTTAATATTTTAGGACAAGAAAATGTGTTTGTTGTCAATAAGATTAAACATTATTATAACTGTTTGCAAGGGGCATGGGAAACAACTAAATTGACTATAAATTTAGCATTTTTAATTATATTTCCAGTATTGAACAATAAATATTTTTTAAGAAATCAAGTCAAGGTCAGTTTTAAAGTATTTTTGTACTAAACTAAAGATTAATGGCATCACCAGACTTGGTGGATAATGTTTGAAAGAAGAAATGATGATTAGCAATAGACTACAATCTTGAAATCTGGATGACCTCCTTGGATTTGGTGTATTTGTATTTTAAAATTCAACAATATAGCATTTAAAATACATCTCTGATGATTTCTTTAAGATGATGAAGACAATGGCTTGAAAAAGAGAGAAAAATTACTTACAAAGGTTGAGATTCTAGAAGATACATCTGTTCTTTTCACACAATGGAAAAGAGTGGATTGAACACACCCCGAGAGTTTTTCTACTCACTCAGGTTTGCCTATTATTAGGCAAGGATGGCAGATGTGTGACAGCTTCAGCCTGATCTCAAGGTCTTACTTTAAATATAAAGGCATATTTCAATTCTTCAGAGAGATGCAGTATGGCAGCTGGAGAGTAGAGTATGTACAGTGCAGGTGAGGAAGATGCGGAGAATAAAGAGATTCCTGACAATTCATCATATGTGTCAAAGAAGAGTCAAGAGGCACTATTGGATTTGACAAACAAAGGGACTCCATATGTCTCTGAAGCACAGGGATTCCAGGTTCTTATGTACTTGATTGTATTCATTATAACCCTGTATTATTAATTATAACCTGGTAAGTTTGTAGTGGAGTATTGAATGTCTTAAGTAGATCATTAATAAATACCTGTTAATGAATTTTGAATTTTTATAATAATCTTCTAGATTTTTAAATAATTGTTTTAACTCCACCTGCAAACTTTCTTGACCTTGTAAGGGATTGCAAAAGTTAAAATTTATTTTTAAAATGAATTTTTGAAGTGGTTGTTAACATAGTTAAAAAAAAAGACCTAGATTAAAATCCCACCTCTGCTATTTAATAACCATGTGTCTTTATCTTAATTTCCTCATCTGTCAAACTGAATAATTGGATTAGATAATCTCTTAAATCACTTCCAATTCTATCTTTAATGACTTTAAGGGCACCAGCATATCTCATCCCTATATTCTAGGGATGAGGATGGAAGAGAAGGGACGGTCAATATGTGTTTGTGTCCATGATAGGTGAAAGAATGGGGAGAGGACAGGAACAAAATAAGGTTCTGAAATGCTATAAATTCTCTATTTTTTTTTATTTTTAGGCAATTGGGGTTAAGTGACTTGTCCAAGGTCACACAGCTAGTAAGTGTCAAGTGTTTGGTCTGAGGTCGGATTTGAACTCAGGTCCTTTTGACTACAGGGCCGGTGCTCTATCCACTATGGCACCTAGCTGCCCCCTAAATTCTCTATTTTTAACTATATTGTGCCTAAACCTAAGGAAAAAAAATGATACTCACCTTTTTCACTCAGCTATTAATAGTGTCCATATCTTCCAAACCAAAAATTAGGAAACATGGGTTCATAAAATAAATTACCATAACACAGCTTTGTTAAAAATATAATTTCTTTTCTTAGAACCAGGACTACCTTGATTTCCAAAAGCCATTTATGTTTCAGAATGATGCATCTGGAAACTTTCCTTTTCTTTTTGATTATGTCTCCCCTTTCCCCCATACAAAACCTCAGAAAATTCCTACTAAATAAATGGATTTTTTACTTCAAATGGAGATTATGGGTGTTACCAATATGAGAAAGAGCAGTCATAGATTTATTTCAAACTAGAACTTTCAGTGTACCCATCCCTTCCCAATAGGGAAATCTTGAGGAATTCTGTGGAGGTGTTCATAGTTTTCACCATACTGCCGAAGGGGTCCATGACAAACAAAGAAAAAAGAATCAGTTAAGAACTCATGGGCTAAGTGATTGCTCTAAGATTCCTTCTTTTGTTTCAAATCCATGATCCTATAATTCCTATTTCTACTAATGGCACCAAAATGATAATGATGATGATATTTAGACTCTTTTATAGAGCTTCAAGGAACTGACCTAAGTTTTGAACTTACAGAGACCAAAGTGGAGTAGAGTAGAATATTACCTGGAGCTATTGAGGAAATGGTTGTACATTTGTTATCAAAATATTATTGAAATAAATATCCTTAAGCTATCCATTATTAAGTGGTTAAATGGAATTGGAGTATGAGTCATAGGCCTCTTGTAATGGAAGAATACAGTCAGTGAAGCCTTCATCCAGCAGTAAGAGAACCCTATAAAACCCTCATAGTACCCTAGAATTATAACAGGCAGATTTAGCATCCTGGATCTGAGAAAGGGAGTCAGTAAACATACTACATTTGTTCTCATTTTCATTTTCATTTTGGTTGGGTTGAATAATGAGAGTGGCATAAATAACAAAGACAACTTAAACTCAACATGTATAAAATTCAACCTGTTATTTTCCCTTTCTGCCCCTCAACACCAACCACCTTTTCTCTCCCTACTTTTCTCATTATTGCAAAGGACACCATAATCCTCCCAGTCATCCAGATGTAAAATCTAGGTGTCATCTTCAACTCCTCAGTCTCTCTTAGCCCATCCCCTTTCCAAGTAGTTGACAAATCCTGTCCATTCTATTTTTTTAGTATCTCTTATGTATGTCCTCTTCTCTCTTCTGCCACAATCATCACCGTGGTCTAGTCATTCATTACCTTGTTCCTTGTCTATTACAATTGCCTGATAGAAGGTCTTCCTGCCTCAAGCCTCTCCCCATTCTAGTCCATTCTCCACTCAGCTGTCAAATTTATCTTTCTAAAACCCAGTTCTGACCATCATCCCTTCCCCCCTTCAAGATATTCCACTGACTACTTATTATCTTTTGGATAAAATATACAATCCAGTTTGACTTTTAAAGCCCTTCACAACAAGGCCCTTTCCTTTCTTTCTAGTCATCTTACACCTTATTCTTTCCCCTATTCCGATGTACTCTGTGACTGAGGGACACTGGCCTCCCTGCTTTTTCTCACAGAAGACACTATATTTGCTGATTCCACACATTTCTACTGATTCTCTCCAGTGTCTTCAATATTCTCCCTCTTCCTCTCCCTCTACTATACTCACTGACTTTCTTCAAGTTCCTACTTAAATCTCACCTTCTGCAAAAAGATGCTCAGATTACTTTTAATGCTAATGCTTTCCTTCTGCTGATTAATTGAAATTCATCTTGAATGTAGTTTTGTACATAGTTGTTCGTATGTTGTCTCCCAAATTAGACTATGAGCTCCTTGAGAGGAGGCATTGGTTTTTGACCTTTCTTTGTATCCCCACCCCTTAGCACAGTGCCTGGCTCATAGCAAGTATTTAATAAATGCTTCCTTGCTGTAGATTGACATATCAAGGGAATATATGATTAGAGAGGTGGGCTGGTCATGTAATGAATGAAAGACAACAAATGTACTTATACCCACACTATCCTGAAAAGCTCCCTGGTGCCTTGACAAAATCCCCCATGGAAAAGTAATGGGAGAATATGGATCAGGATAAAATGGCCTGAATAGGTAGTGATAGATAATATACATAGGGACATGGGAACTAGTGAGACCATGGCTATATCCAAATAACAAAATGACTGATTGAGTCTGTTTTACATGGAAAATGAAATATTCTATCATAGCACTGAATAGCACTTGAGTCTGCTTGCATACACTGAGTATGTGTGTGTGTGTGTGTGTGTGTGTGTGTAAATTCTCTATCACAATAGGACTAAACAGTCTATGCTGCTTGAATTTCACTTTCTGCATTTGTCACAAGAAGCCTTTTTTTTTTGAAAGGAGATAGATTTTATTCTTATAATTTATTTTCTTTCTTTTTAGATGCTACTTTCATCTTTGGCCAAAATTAATTCTAAAGATTAATTTCCTGAGTTGTTAACAAAATATAGACCAGAAAACTTGCTCTGAAAAGTTAGTCATGAGAATAGACTACTTGTCAGAGACCAATGTACATGTCCTATAAAAATCTAAGTCTTAGTCTTTTTCCCCCATTTGCAGAGTTTTATTATCATCATGCAATAATGCGGCTAATCATTTCAAGTACGAAGATTATAGAAAACAAGAAATAGCCTAAAATAATAAACACATGAAAGATATAAACAAGCAGATTAAGATGAGAAGTTTGTTCTTACTTTGTTTTGCTTGTGGGTAAGGATTGAAACAGTCCTTTTATCAAAAAGCCTCATACCAGTTAATGATGGTGTGTGGAAAATAGGTTTTGCTATGTTTAAATTCCATTAGGGCATTGTGGATTTAAACTTCCTCAGTGAGCCTTTTAACTTCCTAAATAAGTCTTTTGAGGTTTATGTTCTCCAGGCAAAACGTGCTTCCCTATTTCTAATAAAAAGTAAAATAAAATAAAACAAACAAAAAAAACCCCCAACAAAACAGGGCTTTTTTTTTTTTTACAGTATGTCTTCTGTGAAATACTACGTTATGAAATATTTCTATATTATAAATGTGAAACTTAGTGAAGAGGGAGCTTTTCTTGGACCCAGAAAAGGTTAAAAGTCTTATCTCTTTCCCACGTATACTGTCTCTGGGATCCTGAGCAAGGCACTTTTCTATGCTTTAGGCAACTCTGTAAGACTATAAATGGGTAGAAGGAGTTCCTCATCATGAGTTCCCTTTAGCAATGAAATAGCAAATTTAGGCCTTATCCCTATTCCTAAGAAAAATGAAACATAGGCATACAGGGCAGTTTCAGTTAACCAGAAACCTGCTAAATTGAACTCTAAATGTGCAGGTATTTTTCATTCAATTCATTTTTCAGAGAAAGAAAGAACTACTAAGGTGAAAAATAGTTGATGCAAAGGTAACAAACATATGACCTTTGGCCATATATGGTCCCAAATACTTCCAGATAGGGCTCAAATCAGATTAAAGTGCAATTGGGAACTATTTAACAAAATAAATGATACATTAAGGCATAGATGATATTACATTTATAACTGTCAATAGGCAGCCAATAGGGATACTTATATTCAGATTATGGGTCCCATTTCTGTTTAACTATGACATCACTAGTATGGGGGATTTGGTCGGAAAATGTATGTCCTAAATGAATGCTAGGGCAACACAATTATAACCTCTCTTCCATATGAATACCATGGTTAGTGAAAGAGCCAGAATCAGGGGAAAAAAAGGAAGAAAATTTTCCACTCATTAAGGAAAATGAACTAATATCTTAAAGAAATATTTTATTATTTTGATTCCAACTGGAAAGCATAGTGTATAGTTCACTAGACTTGAGTCAGGAAAACTTAATGTTAAAATTTCTTCAGATACTCACTCCATGACCACCCCCAACTCCCTTTTCTAGTCATATTTTTCCTTGATAATGTTGTCAGTTGACAATGTCAGCATGCATTAAGCACTTTTATGTGTAAGACATTGTGCTAAGAGTTGGGGAAACCAAGAAAGGCCAAAAATCAATCCTTGGGTAAGACACAAGCTCTCTTGATTTCATTCATTGTCTTCATTTATAGTGAAAAATACTAGCACCTACCTCACAAGGTTATTGTGAGGATCAGATGAGAAACTTTAAGTAAGGCACTTTCTAAACCTTAAAGACATATGTACATGTATGTACATCAGCTGCAATGCCTTTTCTTCTTATTATTAATTGCACTTCCTCCATAACATAATAGATGACCCTTGAGAATTATGGTGGCCATTTCATCACACTGGCAACTACATGATGACTCTTTCCAAACCTAGGACAACTTACACATTAATGTAAGGGGCCTAGCTTTTCCAGTTTGGTTATAACTGCCATAGCTGGCATAATCTCTAGGAATCCAGGGTCATAAACTGTTGGAGTAGCAGTTTATTATAGAATTAGCTAGGTGGCTCAGCAGATAGAGCACTGGGCCTGGAATCAGGAAGACCTGAGTTCAAATTAAGCCTCAGACACTTGCTAGCTGTGTGATCCTAGGCAACTCACTTAACCTTGTTTGCTCAGTTTCCTCATCTGTAAAATGAGTTAAAGAAATAAATCGCAAACCATTGCATATCTTTGCCAAGAAAACCAAAAATGGGGTCATGAAAAGTCAGAAGGAATATGACTGAATAATCAATCAAGTATTTCATTAGACACTTCATTAAAGTATGAATATACTTCATTGTCAGATGGTGTTCAGATGGTATCCCTGAACCATATATATATAATATACACATATATGTATGTATATATATGTGTGTGGGTGTGTGTGTGTATGTATGTGTGTATATATATATATATATACACACACACACATACATACATAGCTTTGAAATGGCCATTTCAAAGGAGTAAAACAAGAAATGATATTTCTGGTTAACTGAGTTATCCAGAATTATCTGCCTCCTAAGTATTCTGGTTCACTAAGGATTTACCTTAGTAAGTAAAATGTACTTACCCCTTAAATGACCATGTGAAATAAAGAAATGGTCAAATCACTAGAGGGGAATGTAAAATTAAAAATAGTAATTGCATACCATCTTCTGCCAATTGAAGAATTTCTTTTAAACTAAAACACAGTCTATGCTCCCACAAAGCTTATAATCTAGCTAGAAAGATAAGATTTATGACATGACTAGAAAATAACATAAGGAAATACATAATTAGGGAAGTTAAGAAGATATAGGAGTTGGGGGGACTGCTTACCTTCATTTCTGGGATTTGGCAATTTTGTTTTTCCTTTACAGAGAAATGATATGAATTTAAATGAGGATTTTATCTTCTGCTTATGTTTGAATTTCTTTTAAATAGTAATAAAAAAAGATCAGTTCCTAGGTTGTGGGTAAGGAACAAATAACAATATATTGAGGAAAGAGAAAATGGAGGCTTTGTCCTTTGGTTTATGGCAAATGCAGCTGCTATGTGATAGAGGTAATTTTTTATAAGCACCCAATTGCAATAGAATCACAGAATCTAAGTTACTATGGTTTATCTCTATTATTCTTTCTTGTCTCCAAGCCCTCAAGATTTAAAGTTGAGTCCTAGAAGAAATCATTTAAAAAGACTTGCTTATTCTATTAGGTGTTTTTGTTTTGTTTGTGGGGGTTGTTGTTTGGAAGAGTGTTTTCAGTTTTAAAGTTTAAAAGTAATTTCAGACTCTAGGATCCAAAATTGCTTGAAATTATATTGCTAAATTTTAATTTGAGCTGCTAATGCATGAAACATAGTTTTGTCTGACCTGCCTGGGTCTATTGATGGGTATTGATATCCCAGGCTCACATATAATCATAAGGAATACAGTCATTGAAAATAACTTTGATCTGTTTTTCTCGACGGTTAGGATTGGTCTTGAGACAATGAAACAAAGCATAAAGGGCATTGGATTTGAAATCTGGAGTGCTTTTTGTGGGGGTCCCTCCTTCTGACACTTGCTATAGCCATGACCTTGAGCAAGTCATTCATTTTTCTGCACCCCAGTTAGCATGCTTCAAGCTGTGGGGTTTGTTATGAATCATCATCTAAGAATGTTATAATGACGCCCTTTTAGCTCCACCATTCATGGCAATATTATAATTAATAGGTGACATCCTCTAGCTATTTGGATGGGGATTCCTTTGATCACTTCAAGCCAGTACAGGTGGCTCCCAGTGGGTCACAGATTGAGGAGGCAACTCTCTATTATGAATAAAATAGGGCTTTTTGATTTGAAACTATGGTCCCCAAGAAGTCTTGTGCATAGGATTAAAAATTAGCTTTCTGCTTATTAATGGGGCAAAACCACCTTGATTTATAATAAATTCCTGCATTGGCAGAACTCAAAATGTAGAAAGTAAGGTGGTAAGTTCTTACCCTTAGGAGAGGAGCTAAGAAATAGTCTTTGATCCTAATAAGTACATATGAGACTAGGATCACGTGAGCTAACCAGACTGGAAGTAGGAGGCAGAGCTTCAGAAAGATTTCTAGATCATTCCTCCTAACCTTCCTCTTCGCCCTCCTGTTTGACAAAGTGGTATCCTCTTGGGGCTCTGCTTCTGCTCTGACTCAGTTCTTTTTCGGTCAGCGCATTGGGATCCTGAGGGTCTCTCAGAGTCACTGATGTAAGAAGCGGATAGGCTGTTACTCTTTAAGAGAGCGGAGGAAATGATTAGGATTCTTGTTTTCCCTCTTTTCTTCTTCTTTCTCTTCTAGGAGTTGGGAAGTCTGCATGGTTCAATGTTCAGGCAGACCCATCTTGGCTTTTAATCTATTGACATCTTCTTTCCATGAATAATTGAGTATAACTTTTTAGAATTAGTTTGAAAGATTCCATTTTCATTATAAAGCACTGATCTTTGAGAAAGTGTGTGTTTCTACTGAGCCAGGACTTCCTCCAATGATTTATTTCATGAGATGTTCATCATGGATCAAATAATTTCATCGAGGGTCCAAGTGGCAATTTCTCATTAAGTATTTCTCTCTCTAGAACAAAATTGTGTATTTATTTTTGTGGGGTTCATTTTCCCAGGAGCTATGTCAAATGATTAGAAGATCCTTAAAATATTGAACCAAAAGATTTGGTGTTTAAGTAGACTTAATGAGTGGAGGAAAATTTGGAGAGTATTTTCCTAAAGTCATCCCTTCTTTGAGCAGGCTGAACAACACAGATGATCAGAATCATCTCTCCCTGTCTCTCCCAATCTCTCCCCAACTGACTCTATTTCCATTGTTGTCCTTTTCATTGCCATCATCTTTAGCTGCAGTATTTTTTATGGATCTAAATGTATTTTTATATGTATATCTATATATGGCAAGACTAGATCTCAGCAGCTGCTAGAAATGTTTGACATTTATACTTGGCTGAAAACTCTGGAAATGTCCTTTTTACCTCTTCACTTAAAAATAGACTAGCATCAAATCCATCACATTCCTGTGGAGATGACCCTGCCTCATATCAGGTTTGATGACTGAGCATTCCAGTGTTGTATTACTAATACGCAACTGAGAGGAAAAGCTCAGGAAGCTTAATGTGAAAAATTCTGTTTGTTAGAGATATATAAAGAGGAAAGCTGAAGTGTCCCTTAGTATGAGAAGTGGCTTAGAGTTAAGAACATGTGGTCTCTTTCTTGAGTTTTCTCACATCTTTGCATTAATACCTGATCAAGTTACTTGATGGCTGCTAGTGCTCATTATTTCTTGCTTATATAAAATGCTTACTCATGCCCACAATCTGTTTACTTCAGTAAGTGTGCATTCCATCAAGCGAATTTGCCAATTCACTTCCTTAGATGAAATAGGAAATTATGTGACTTTAAAATATTAATAACACCTATCAGTACTTTAACTCTACATTATATGTTTGAATATTACATTTGTAGTTCTACCAAAATATTTCTCTATCTTCCTCACACACACATGCACATATACACACAAGAAAGCTATTTCTTTACCAGACTCTTTGCCAGATATGAGTGTCATATTTGTGCCATTTCAAATATCAGAAGTATTTCAATAGCTTTGCTGACATACAGAAATAATGCTGTGTATATACATATATATAAATGTATATATGTATATATACAAACATACACACATATATATATATAATTCTGCATTAGATGAACTTATGCCCTGTTTAGAAGTAATACAATTCATTTTGAAATTTTATATGTGGAATATCTAATTATTACCTAATATAATAACTAATTATTATCTGATATTTACTGACATATATAAATACATGTATATAAATAAAAAGATTGTATCTATCAATGTAGTCATCAAATCTACCCCAATACATGATCTGAAAATGACATTCATATTAGGCAAATGGTATCAGTATATGTTCACGCATGTTTATGTGTACAAAAGGAGAAATAGTGTATTTTGGTAGATTTATAAACATAATAGCAAAATATATAATATAGAAAAGACAGTCTTACAGATACCAATGTTTTATGTATTCATGGTGGATAGAGAACTAGCCTTGAACCCAGGAAAAACTGGATTCAAGATCTGTTTCTAAAAAATAATGTCTGTGTGACCCTTAGCAAGTACCTTGACATCTCAGTGCTCCAAGAACCTCTCTAAGACAATAAGGCCCAGAGAAGATACCAAGCTGTATCATTAGAGGGAGCTTCCTGATCAAAAACTTTATTATATATTTAAAAGTAATAGCAGATTATTCATAATAGATTTGCAATTTCATATGCAATCATCTTTTTTTTATATTTTACTGTGTTATGGAAATGCTTATTTTATTTAAATTCAGAATAAAAAAATAAGAATTTGAAAAAGTATATTGTATGAATATATCTTACCTCTCCTACTAAACTGTAAATATGTTGAGATGCTCAGTGAGCTCCTAAGGTCATAATTTTAAAACCTTCTATCTTTTTCATTATAGGGCCTTGCAAATAGCTTAGTAAATAATGGTTGGTTGAGTGGATTTATAATATAGAAATACCGCGTCTGCTCCAATTGTCTAAAATTACGCCAAAACGAAGTTCCACTCTCATTTGCCAGGAACCAGTATACTTAATCTTATGACAAAATGTTGTTCCTAATGACATTGGTCACAGTAAATGGCTCTATGATTAGCTGTGCAGAGTGTGTAAACTCAAGACAAGTTTGAGAAAAGTACGTCATCCATTACCCTTGTCAACGACTTTTTTGTGCAGGATGTAATTCTAAGGTCACAGTGCTCAAAATAATCCCTTCCTCTAAGATTAAATATAACTTTTAATTGTAGTGCAATTCATACAATATCCCTAATCAGCATCCTCTCTCAGGTTTATAGAATGCACTCAAAACATACAGCTTTAACCTTCATTGATTTCAAGGACTCTGTCATTATCCCATTTTCCAGGGTGAGGTGATTTCTAATTACTGCAAATTCTGGTATTTAATTTTATTTGATAAGCTTGAAACAGAAGGATAAATGGCCTTGCTTTTTTCTGAGGACAAAATCTTTTGAAAAAACAAATAGAAGCAATACTCAAAAAAATAACGACTACAGGTAAATGTACACTATGCAAATCAAAATATCTTTAAAATGAAGTTTGCCTACAGTTTATCTGCTGCTCATAAATAAATAGAAAAGTTGCACTAGATCCTTCTAGTCTCAACTCTATACTGTTTTGAAAAAGGAAGCATTTTATCATCTGGCTTGTATAGAATATTATTCAACCACGTGAAATTTTTTTTTAGCAAGAGAATCATTTAGGGAGCTGTTTTCATGACCTCGGGTATAATTGAAATGGAAGTATATTCTATAAGATGAACAGTTCCAACAATTATTTACATTGTTGTCTGATAGCACATTAACTTATTTCTTTCTTATTTATTTAGAGGGTCATTTTTTCTGAAAGAGACTTATGATTTTAGTGATGGGAGAACTCACAGTGAGGGTCCTTTATTTACCAATGCAGATAGATGATTGCCTATTCAGGAATTTATTGTGTTAGCGAGTGGCTTGGGGATACTGATTAGTTCAGTGGGAACAAAGCCAGCGTATGTCAGAAGTGAGACTCGTACTTAGATATTTTTGACTCCAAGACTCCTTCCCCTATACCACACTTTCTCCTGCCTCATATATAATTTCAAAAGAAATATAGATTCTCTAGATGGAAATTTTCAATGACTATATTTATTTGGCTTTCTGATGGCACATTGAGAGTACTTTCTAACTTAGATTCTCTTATGGACTTTTTTTTTTATAAGCCTTCATGGAAACAAAAGTCCAGATTACTATATCCTTTGTTTGAAGAAAAAAAAATAATCATACTTCACATATCTTGTGAATGGCTTAAATATAATAAACTTAGTTTAATCATTTAAGTTTAAACCAGCACAGGGTTAATGAGACATCTACTCTTTTCAGGATTGTGTTCTCAAATAAGTAAAACTACATTCCGACTGTAAGTCTCCTGCTATATAAAATAAAAATATAAAAATAAAATATAAAATAACACATTAATGGGCTGCTTGGTGTTATGTTACTCTTTAGTCTTTTGAGGGCAAAAAGTGGTTTTCACTAGCTGCATTTTGCTGTACAGGGCAAGCTAAAAAATCAATAGCAGCAGGTTGATGAAAGTTAAATCCATTTGATCCCCTTACACCACTGCCATTATGCAGGCAGCTAAGCATGATGTATTTAGTTCATGCAGGACTTATTACTCCCAAGCCCAGCTTGTCATCAGGGACAAATTAAAGCAGATGAGAAGCAATTCGACCGTTCTGGAGGGGCTGGAGAAGGCCTTCTTCAGGCTGTTTTCCTGCTCTTGCAGTACTTTGACCCTTTCAGTGCCCGGCAGGAAACAGGCTGCTTCCATCTGCATAAAGGGTTTGGAAAGCTGTTGTGACATTACAACCACTGTCTTTTTTCTTTGTAACTTCCATGGGGGTCGGGGAGAGACACAAGGTCGGGAACATTATATTAAAGCTGTAACTCCATGGGGCTATATCACATTGATCGTATTGGCTGAGTTGACTCTTAAGGAAGCTGATTTAACTTTTTCTCCTAATAAATTAGTTGATTGAGTGGATTGAACAAATCAGCTGATTGTCTTTGAGCTGTATTAATGCTGTCCCAATTTCATTGGATCTCCCATTCTTTATGTATCAATGCTACTTAAATTAATAAGTGTCAAATCCAACATTCTATAAATTATATTTCCAATCAATCTTTTGAGGCTTGATTCTTTGAGACTACCTGAATTGATGGGGGCATAGGGGACGAGTTTTCTTTAATTCATGGCTTCATTCAGAAAGTCAGAATTATTCACACATTTATGATGTCATAGAAATCATTCTAATAATGTGAACATATGTGTGTATACATAGATGTATATGTATGTATGCATATATACATGTATATTCACATACACACACCCTTTTTTAACCATGCATATGATTTCACTAGTAGAAGGAGTTCTGAATGAGAAAATCTCTCTCTACCAATGAACGCTGGCAATAGCTCAACAACTTTTAAGCTTGCCTGGGGCACTGAGAGTTTAAATTACTTCCCTACAGACAAATAGAGGAGACTTAAAACCTGGTCTCCCTGATATGGCGGTCAGTTTGCTATGCACTATACCACACAGGTTCTTTTCACATGATTATAGTTGCTGATTTTCTAAGAAAATCCTTTTTTAAATATTCTGCCATATTGCCCATAAATCACAAAAAAATGGTCCTAAAATGTCTATTTTCCGGCAGAAAATGTAATTCATAATTATATAATGATTTACATGTCTTACCTCATTTGATTCTCACAAAGATGCTGTGAGATAGTTTCTTATTGTCTCCATGAATCTGAAGGAGGATCAGAAAACTTAAACGATCTGTCCAGTATTATATTGCTAGTACATGCCTGGAGTAGGATTTGTACTCAAGTTAGGAATTCCTGACTGCAAGTCCAGCCTTTTGTCCACTACCCTTCACTGCCTTGCTAGTAATTGAATAAATGATATAAATAAACATTAACGGTAAAAAGACATGTCACAAAATATTGGAAGCTATGAAAGATGGAAAATTAAGATTTGAGTAAAAATCACAATATCTCATGAAGATATAAATATATTAAGCTTTTGTCATGTTTGTATATATCTATGGCTGTCTTTGTTGTCTGGAGTGTAATTTATGCAATATCATTATGGTGAGGATTGGTGGTAATGTTTCTGGTATTAAAACCTGTGAATGCTGCAATCTGGATGCTAATATAAAAGCCAAACAATTGTGGCATTAAGCCAGAATTGATGAACTGCATATCTGATTTTTTGGTTTGGGAAATATCACCATCATGGACATTCTAGGAAAAGATTTAATAAGAGAATTATCTTGACTACAAAGAAAAAAAACCGATATTCTTTCATTTTGATGGAAATAAAACATATTCTGTGTTGGAACTAATAATAATAATGATGATGATGATGATGATAAAGTAACTAATCTTTATATACACTTACTATGTGCAAGGTACTGTGTTAAGAGCTTTAGAGATATTATCTCATTCGATCATCACAACAATCTTGGGAGGTAGATGCTATTATTTCCTCCATTTACAGATGAAGAAACTGAGGCAAACAGAGGCTGTGACTTGCTGAGAGTCATGCAATTAGTATGAGGGTCTAAGGCTATATGGTCTTCTTGACTCCAGGCCCAACATTCTATACACTGTACCACCTAGCTGCCTCTTTGTTCTTACTAACAAAATACTAAGCATGGTAATTATTTGCATATCTTGTAACATATGGCTTAAATATTCTTAGGATACATACACTGAAACACCTATGGTTATCAAGTCTAAACAGGGTTTGAAAAAGAATCAACTCTATAAAACACTAGCATGTAGTCATCAAGCCTTGTATTTGACTTCAGCTTAAACATTAAGAAAAAAAATACTGGACCATCTCCAGTCATCCTGATATATCTGGCCACTGGAAACAGATAACTCTGGAGGAGAAAGTAAGGCTGATGACTTTGCACAGCCCTCCCTCACACAAATCCAATTCAATTACAAGCCATGTCATCATCTTCCTGATGTCCTGGTCCTCATCAAGAATGATGGACAAATCACACACACACAAGAAAAAAAAAAGGCTAAAAAAATGAGCTACCTTATCTGATAAAGGTCTGATATCTAAGATGTATTGGAATGCCAGACACTTCTCCAACAGATTAGTGGACAAAACATTTGAAAAGGCAGATCTGAAAGGAATAGATTAAAGCTATCAAAAGCCACATAAAATAAAAAGCTCCCAAACACTAAAAACTAGAGAAATAGAAATTAGAACAGAGATATCCTATCACACTCCTATCAGACTGGTAAAAATGATGAAAATGGAAAAAAATATTTTAGTATCTTATTTTCTAAGTTTTAAAGTTTTCATTTATATTTTATTTCAGTTATAGCAATTACCTCTACAATACTTCACAAATATTGATCCACAAAACTATTGAGTTTTTCCAAGCTAATTCAGTCATATTATGTACATTGTTTAAAAACTCAGGCTAACTATAAGCATTGTAATCCAGGCAACCTGGATTGGTATGCTTTTTTCCATTTTTTGCAATGACCAGAATAGCTTGATATAAACATTTGCAACAATTATACCTTAAAAACATACTAAAGCAAGATAGAAATAACTATAAACACTAAGAGCAGTTAGGTTTTTTTCCTTAATCATCTGATATCAAATGCTACTTAATTCATCTCTTATCTCCTTCCATTTTCCTTACCTCCTAAACAATGGAGCACATGACAAATTTCTAAGTCATTTAGATATATGCTTTTCTAGAGTGGATACCTAGCTACAACTTTTCACTTCTGTGGCTTCAGGATACCTACCATTGAAAGACCTTGTAAATCAGTTTTTCTTTTTCTTTCGTCTCAGAAAAGAAAAAAAAAGGTTTAATAGTCTTTTTAACCTATTAGAACATTTCCCCCTGACAATATCCCATCTTGGTTTATCTCCCATGCCAAACAAAACTTGGGAGGATAAACACAATACTTTCTCTGATACAGAATTTATCATTAAAATATCTATTTTATGCATTTATTTCTTTAAATCTTGTTGTATCTTTATATAGATGTATGTATACATATATATATAATCAACTATGTTCAACTCTTTTAATAATGAACCCATTTTTGTGATGTTACATAGAAAAATCTATGGTTAAGTAATCTGAATTTCAGATCCTCAATAGCTCTACTGTATGTTAAATTTGCACCAATAGTCTTTCAAGCCATTGACAGAATGATTCTATTTTATTCAACTGAATGCATAACTTTGGTTTTCCATTATTCCAACACTACTGATGTGTAGGGGAGAAAAATGAAATATTCCTTATCAAATATTCCATTGCTAGTAAAAGCAAAACAAAACAAAAAAACCAACCCCCCCAACTACTTTATTTTTGTTTTAAATTTCCCTTATTAAATATATTGTTTTGTGATTAAAATCCAAATGAATATTAATTAAGATAGGGAAATAATAGTATAACCATAGCTAGCATTTATATAGTACTTTGAGACTGCAAAACTCAGCACATATAACTACCCCTTTATTACTTTCACTTCCTTGATGCTAATAGAGAGGAAATAAGACTCTCTGAACTTAGCTGACCCTGTCCTCAGTTTACAGACTTTATAAATAAAAAGTCTGTCCTTGGTTCCTTAGATGAGAAATGCAATACCTCATCTTGCATCTAAATTCAAAGTCTTTTCAGTATGGCAGGGCCTGTTGAGTTTGCACTCTTATGGGACAGCTTTTAAGAACTCAGTGTCTATGCCCAAAGAGCTCTAAAACTGTGCATCCCCTTTGACCCAGCAATACTGCTTCTAGGTCTGTATCTCAAAGAGATCATAAAAATGGCAAAAGGACCCACATGTATAAAAATATTTATAGCAGCTCTTTTTGTGGTGGCCAAGAAATGGAAATTGAGGGGATAGCCATCAATTGGGGAATGGCTGAACAAGTTGTGGTGTATAAATGTAATGGAATACTATTGTTCCATAAGAAATGACAAGCAGATGAACTACAGAAAAACCTGGAAAGGCTTACATGAATGGATGCTGAATGAAGTGAAGAGAACCAGGAGGACATTGTACACAGTAACAGAAACATTGTGTGATGACCAATGTTGCTAGACTTAGATCTTCTCAGCAATGCAAGGATCTAAAATAATTCCAAAAGACTCATGATGGAAAATGCTATCCATATCCAGAGAAGAACTATGGAGTCTGAATGCAGATAGAAACATTCTATTTCTCTCTCTGTCTCTGTCTCTCTCTTTCTCTCTCTCTCTGTGTCTCTCTGTGTCTCTCTGTCTCTGTCTCTTTTCTTTCTCTTTCTCTCTCTCTTTTTGTTTCTTCTTTCTCATGGTTTCTTCCCTTTGGTTCTAATTCTTTTTTACAACATGACTAATGTGGAAATATGTTTAATATGAATGTATACGTACAATCTATATCATATTGCATGCGGTCTTGGGGAGGGAAGAGGAGAAGGAAGGGCAGAATATTTAGAACTCAAAATCTTATAGAAGTGAATTTTAAAAACTTAAAATAAATAAATAAAATACATTTAATAAAATGAAATAATAGTTAAAAAAGAGCTCAATGTCAAATGCACAGAACAAAGAAAAATCAGAGTAGGGTTTTAATGGAGAAAGACAAGTCAACAGTAACAAGCAACACAACATGTGGCTTAAGAATTTCTTTAATTCTTCTGACAATTTAATGTATCATTGCATTTCTTCTGTGAAAATAATCTACTTCTGACTTTTAAAAAGAAAATAATGGGTAATAATCTTGTCACTTTTCTTGTATTTCTCTCTCTCTATATATTTTTTAGATAATTTTTTAGATAATTCCTCGAGTTCTTACTTTCACTTTCTTAGTTATGATTTTAAATAGCCTAAACGATGTTAAGCTAATTTTTCATTTATCTGTGAAGAATTGTAGTTGAAAAAGATAGGATATATACCATACCTTGAATATACCACTATGAAGACTACAGCAAGGGTAACTTTAGTATACTTTTTTTTTCTGTTTGCATAACTTCACAAGAAGATGAAAATTCTAAGTACTATTTTAAAATGGATTTCTGTCTTTTCTTTTTGTTTAGAGAGATAATATGGTGTAGTGGATAAACCACTGACTTTGAAGCCAGGGAGACCTAGGTTCAAGGCCTGCCTCTGAGATATATCTATATCTACTATCTATCTATTTATCATCAATCTACCTATCTATCTATCTATATACTGGCTATATGACTGAGGCAAGCCATTTAAACTCTCTCTGTTCTAGGAAAGTCTCCAAGACTCAAAGTGACAGCAAAGATGGTGACTTGTATTGGTAGAGGTAAGTGTCTCTCCTGGGAGTTGCCTATGCCAATTAGATCAAAGACTCAGTTCCTATCTCTAGTGTTAGAAATAGAGTTCTCAAATGAGTTGACTCTATTAAAAGTAATTAAGGAGTTAGGGCTAGTCTTTGGTCCCTCCTTATTTTACTATCTCCTTTCAGTTGTCTGATGCCCTCATGTGCCTTTCTAATCCTTTTATTTCATTGTCCTTCCCACCTTGTACTAACATTTTCCAGATTTATAATACACAGAAATTAATACTATAAGATATAATACGATGTGATATGATATGACATGATATAATATAATATATTTGGATTTTATAACTTGAGAAGGGGATAGGGAATCTTAGAGAAAACACAGTCAAGCTTTCTAATTTTACAACTGAGGGAAGCTGGGCTAAGAAAAGTAAGCTTAAGGGGTCATAGATAATTATTGATAATTGGATTTTTGATTCCCAGGTAAGCTCTCTCTCTTTCTCTCTTTCTGTCTCTGTGTCTGTCTCTCTGTCCCTCTCTGTCTGTCTGTCTGTCTCTCTTTCTCAAACACACACACACACACACCTATTCCTTCAGGTCACTTTTTTTTTTCTGTTTTCTTCACTAGTCCACTAAAATGGATAACCATTTGGTTCCATTATCTTGAGGATATTTATAGATAATGCTTCACAGAAAGGAATGAAAGTTACCTAAAGTGCTACACCAAATTATGGGAAACATTTTTACTCTGACCCACTATATTTTACTTTGTATTTTTTAATTTTCATTTTCTCTCATGGTGGATTTCTAAGGTTGGAATTATCTGGATAATTTAGACCAGATATCTTACTTTTGATAGAATTATTGGGTGGAAAGAGGAAATAAGTGGAAATTTATGATGAATCAGACAGACTGTTCAAATAAAACAAACAGAAAAAAAGAAGTTCCCAAAATGGGTGATACTGCCCCCTGTGGAACTCTGGAACAACACAATGGTGGGGCAGTAGCCTCAGGTAAAATTGAGGAGTGTTGAACAAAAATTAGGGGGCAGTAGAAGCATAAGGAAAGAAGAGAAGATAAGAAAATTTTGAAAAAAAACATTAGTATATGTTTCATCTGTTGTGTAACAGAGTTAAAGTCAGAGTAATTACATTATTTTCCAAATAAACACATAAAATGCAAGTTATAACCAATCAGTGGTTAAGTCTGCTGACAAGTTTTTCAGCAATATATTTATTAGCAATATATATATGTGTATATATATATATATATACACATATATATATATATATATATATACACACACATATAATCCACAGGAGTCCATTTCATTTAGTGGCATTCTAAATTGTTGCATTTTTAAAAATTTAGTCACAAGTTTAGGATTGGAGAAGAAATCCACAAATACTAAGACATTTGAAACCACTCTTTTTAGGAAAAAAAAAGAAAAAGAACTTTGAAATTTAGCTTGTAAAAGTCAGTTATTCTTATTAACATGAGAAGTAATAATTATTACTGATGATGATGATGATTATGATGATAACTAGCATTTAGATAGAGCTTTAAGGTTTGCAAAGTGCTTTACAAATATTTTCTCACTTTTGAAAACCCTTGGAGTTAGGTGCTACTATTATCCCCTTTTCACAGACAAGGAAACCAAAACAGATAGAGAGGAAATGATTTACCCAAGGTCACACACAGAAAATAAGTGAAGTGGGATTTGAATTCAGTTTTTCCTGACTCCAGGTCCAGCACTCTATCCGCTGTCCCTTTCAGCTACTAGTTAGGTGAATGATGACATTATATTTATCCAGAGACCAAATAAATAGAAATTTGAAATGACAGCATTTTACAATTGGAGGAGAATTCAAGAATCATTTACTTCAATCTTCATTTTATAGATGACAAAACTGAAGGCCAAGGAAGTTAAATTACTTGTCCAAGGACTTGTAGTAGACAGAAAAGTATAATTTTATTCCCCACACTCTCAGGATACTGCCCTTTTCACTAGATTTTGCTAGAATCTCTCCCCAGGACACACTGTATCAATCCTTCCTTAAGCCTGATCTGGTTCATAATGTCATTGAAAATAGATACCATACCTCCTTTAAGTGCAACCACAGAAATCTCTACTTTAAGGGGTGGTTCTCTCCATAAAGCATTACTTTGATTTCCAAGTTAAAAACATAATTGGTGATACTTTACATTGTGGTGAATAATTAATAATAACTGAAGAAACAATCTGAGCTATACGATTTATTAGCAAAACTGTCTAAATAATTAAAGTCAATAGACTTCCCAGTCAGTCCAAAGACCTTGAATACAGAATGAGGCAGATTTTTATGTATTAAAAAACAGGTAATCAAATAAGATCAATTAATTAAAAAAAATTAATCAGAGTACAAACCAGGATACAAAATTAGGTAATTTGATTTCTAATTGGAGGAAACATTAGGGGTTTTCCAAGTTGGGAGGGAGGAAGAGTGGGTAACATTAGGGGTTTTCCAAGTTGGGAGGGAGGAAGAGTGGGTTTTGGTAGAGTTTAGAAGGGGATGTGTATGTTTCGAGGTTTTTCTTTTTGCAGAATTGAGAGAAGCTGATTAATTGCCTCGACCTGCATTTATGAAACAATGGATAGCTTATACCATCTAGTTTTCTTGGGGTATTTTGCAAAAAAAAAAAAAA
>NW_020954599.1:22209495-22213830 GCF_900497805.2 Vombatus ursinus
TCTCTCTCTCTCTCTCTCTCTCACACACACACACACACACACAAAACCACCTTTCTGTGATACACATCAATGATGTAACATGAAAACTTTCTACCCACACATGCCCAGCATCATAAGGTCATCTGTAAAGTTAACGTGCAAAAACAAACATATAGATAGGATGGATGAAGTTCTGACATGAAATAGAGATTCCCTTCAAGTTCTAGACCCAGTTTGCTTAAGATAATTGTGTACTCTTATATCTAAAGAAACAATGATGGAATCATACTTCAAACACCTTTGAAATATTATTTTAATTTCTCCTATACGAGTTGGAGAACTGGTCTGTTAGAGCCTTTTACTGCTTGGTAAAAAAAAAAAAAGTGCATACAGTCTATGCCTTACATGTACAGACTTTCTCAGGTTAAGAGTCAAAATTTGAAACCAAAGCTCTGCATTTTACTTATTCCATATATCCTTTACTCCAGGCAATGACAATTTTCAGGTAAAAGGTTGTTATAAGTCTTTCCAAATTCATAGTAGGGTCAAATATTTTTGGTTCGATCTTACCACATATCATGGAAAGGTACTTCATTCTTCTTACTCTTAAAGTATGCCTCATAATAACATGAAAACAAAACAAAACAAAACAAAGTTTTGTTTGTTAGTTTTTGTTTTATGGACTTGTGATTAAATAGGACTGGGAGATTTATACTAGTCTTGTGATTCTAATGGTGACAGGGACTCCAGAATGAGGAAACTTCTGCTTATGCAAGCCTGTATCTTTTCTGCAATATTATGCTGAGATGATTAACGATAGTGACTAGATCTATGGTTTCATTGATATATGGAACTCTTGCATAAGGAAGGACCTTCTATCAATATATATTGGCACATCAACAATGTATATTATCTTAAAGAGTTGCCTAGAACATTAAAGCATTAAGTGACCAAGCCAGGTGACCATTAAGTGGCCAAGCCAGGGTCACACAGCCAATATAGCTTTGAGATGAACTTTCTATCAACTATGCTTTAACTGATGTTCATAATGCTGAACTGATACCCAATGGGATTCCAGTGTGCCTTCTGAATTAGCAAAAAAGAGGCTAAGTTGCCTTTACCATCATTTTAGTATTCATGTGTATTTTATCATATTATAATTTATGAAGAAAGTCAGCATGGCATAATAGATAGAAGCTGACTGAGGGACCAGAAAGACCTGAAAAAGTCTCACTTTCAACACATATTTTCATATATGACAAAGTCATAATCACTCAGTGGTCTGAAAAACGTCTTAAGACTATAATTTTCAGAGACAGTGCCAGCTTGCATCAATAAGGTGGTGTTTAATCTTCTAGGAGTTCCTATACCAATGAAATCACAGATCCAGAACCTATTCTTATACTTTTGGAAAAATAATAATCAATCAATAACCATTTTTAATTGGCTACTATTTGCCAGGCACTGTCTGGAAAATGCATTCACATGGAATGATACTTCTGAGTTAACAAGAATATTTAACTGACTACATCACCTCATTTTGTATGAACACGAATGTGTGGTCCAAATTTTCAGAGCAAGACAAAGAAATAGTATGAAGCATCCTTTATTTTTTTTTCATGTTTGCACATATCAGAAATGCAGAATCTTGTCCTCAGAATCAAATTGGTGATAGTGACACCATTACTTAATTCGCCTTTCAAAATTTTACTTTTAATTCTAACATTAGATTTTGATTATTAATTTTTTAAGTGATCTAACTTTTCTGATTTTGACACTACCCTAACAACTCTGAGAAACTGGATTTACCATGTGAAAAGACAGTAGAGAAATATGACAGTCAGAATGACAAAGGCATATTGAAAAATCAATCACTCCAGAACCTAGCTTTTAAAATCCCAGTTATGCAAATACAACCAGTATAAGTAAATATTTTAATTAATTTGTCTTTGTATACTAGATTCCATGGCTTCTTAGACTAAAAGGGTGAAAATGTAATTAGTATAGCTTAATTTCCATGAAAATCTCATTTTTCTTTCTGAATGAATTGTAGCCTCAAAACTCCCCACTAATACTCTTCCCCCTTACCTCCCTCTTTCCCAAACAAGTCTCATACAAACCAGAAGTAGTGATGCTAGAATGAAGTCATATTGAAATGGAATGATACTTTCCAAATTGGAAAACTACCTATGGTGCTCAGGTGGAAAATTTCCTACACACTAAAGATGCTCAGTGTAAAACTATCAAAGCCTCTTTGCTCCTCAATCAAGGAATGAAAGACTAAGATATCTTTTATTTTTAATTAACCAATGTTCTCTCAGATTATATTAGTTCTTTTTGGCTACTGTCTAGCTTTAAAATAAAAATTCTCACTCATCAAATAAGCTAGGCTGATAGGGCATTAACAGTTTTAAAAACAAAAAGTGGCCTTGAGACTTCACCTGTTATAGTCTCCAAGGCTACTGAAATATGAACTTTTTAAAATAAGTTCTGTTTGACAAATTGTACAAGGTAAGTGTAATACTAAAAGAAGGTGACAGCAGTATGAACTCAGTCTCACCATATAAAAGTATAACTATTTTTCATTGACATGTCATGTAAGGGAATGCTCATGGGAGTCTTGTGTTCTTAAAAAATGGCTATTATGTACTAAGTTTTTGTGACAAAGCCACAACTAAGCACTGTGCTAATGAGGTTTCGACCCAGGGTGTCCACATGAAGTAAGGGCATTTTCTCAAGGAAGAGAGCAAGCCCTTCCTTAGTCAACTACTGTAATCCTACTTTACCTCATTGCTTTAGAGTTTCTGAAGGAATGACTTAACCTACTCCAAACGCTACATCAGCAGTGTTTGGATTGTCTTATGTGCCATTGTTTCTACCTCACTCTTCTGCTACCTTGTAAGATCATATGATCAAAGACGAAAAGCAAAGAGGTCCATGATGGGGCATCAGGTTTGACTCCCTCATTTTACAGAAGAGGGCCAGAGTTCAAAGAGATCCCACAATAGCTAGAAGAGCTAGGACTTGATAAACAATTCAGCAGGAAAATCAACCCTGACTCTGAAGTCAAAGGATGGGGATTCAAATCCGACCTCAGGCTCTAAATCTCTGTAGGACTTTGAGCAAATCGCTTAACCTCAATGGGCCTCAGTTTCTTTATCTGTAGAATGAGGGAGCTGGACTAGATGAACTCTTAGATTCCTTCCATCTCCAGCTACATTCTTATCAACCGAGGCTCTCTGACTCCCTATTCAGCATTCTTTGTTTTGCACAAAGACACCATTGCTCCTATTTTCTTGCTATTTTGGCCCAAGTAGAAAAAAAATGGTTACTGCCTTGATTTGTGGACACCTTGCCATTAGTTAGTTTTTGTTTTGTTTTTTAAATCTCTTTGAAAGGGTGCATAATAGTTTTATTTTAGAGGAAAATATGAGTAATTTTATTTTGACAATGTTTTGAGAATTTACAATAGCCCTTGAAATAACCACAGAAGACTTAGGTTGGAACAATGAGATGTATAATCAGTGAGCTGTAGAATTTAATGGCATTTGAACATCATGGAATTTCGCAGCTGGAAAAGACATTTAGAGACCTTATAGCCCACTCTTCTTAATTTGCAAATGAAGAGACTTCAGGTTCAGAAGTTAAATGACTCGCTTAAAATCAAATAGCTTCTAATTGTCAGGTCCAGGACTCAAACCAGGTCCTGAGAATCTCTTCTCTTGTCACTGCACTACTATACCACTGTCTGGGTATCCAGACTACAAGTGCCCTGCTGTTTTGTGAACACTGTCTTCTTTTCCTTTCTTTTGTTTATGCCCTTAGGTGCATTGTTGTGACTGGAGAATGAATTTGTCAGGTCAATTTATATGCAGACAGCATTTTCCTAGCTTCCAGATGCTAAATAATTCTTACACTATTGAACAAATAATTGTGCATTTTTCTCATCTCAGGATATAAGACCAATATTGTTAATCTTTAATCATGCCCATGGGTAATACATCAAAGAAATCACCTTTTTTAATGATGATGATGGAAATTAATTATTTTGTAATCCAATAATGTTTTTCATTAAACTATTCCAAGAACTTTCTAGGTGCTATTATTATATTTACCAGTTTTATTTTGTAGTAAATCTGTATTTTTGGATGTTGAACATATATATGCATGCATGCATATATTTATAAATATGCATAATTTTCAGAGGTGGTACCAACCTACATTAGAAGGGAGTTTTTACACCTTAGCATCTTTTATACCAATTAAATCAAACTATATTTTCTTTCTTTCTTTCTTTCTTTCTTTCTTTCTTTCTTTCTTTCTTTCTTTCTTTCTTTCTTTCTTTCTTTCTTTCTT
>NW_020954599.1:22213840-22235987 GCF_900497805.2 Vombatus ursinus
CTTTCTTTCTTTCTTTCTTTCTTTCTTTCTTTCTTTCTTTCTTTCTTCCTTTCTTCCTTTCTTCCTTCCTTCCTTCCTTTCCTTTCCTTTCTCTTCCTACAATCCATCCATCCTTTCTTCCTTCCTTCCTTCCTTCCTTCCTTCCTTCCTTCCTTCCTTCCTTCCTTCCTTCCTTCCTCCCTTCCTTTCTTCCTTCCTCCCTTCCTTTCAAATAGAGCATACACACATTGATATAGCTATATAACTATGTATAGTTATATATAGTATATATACTCACATATACATGATATGTTATTTATATATAATATATGTAGTAATATATAGAACCATATATAGTAACCTATAAAGACTAATCCATTAAAATAAAAATATAGATAGCAGTATATTATGTGTGTCTATATATGTATAGACACACATACATATATGTATATATGTGTATACATATATACATACATATATACACACGCAGACACACACATATATGTGTGTGTGTGTGTGTGTGTGTGTGTGTTTGTATGATGAGGTAGAAAAGAGTGCTTGAGGGAACAATTAGGATATGACCAGCCAGAAAAGTGATCAAAGAAGACCATGCATTGAAGCCCCCACCGTGGCCATATCTGTTTGCTCTCACAAAGCACCCTCAATTCTAGAATAACTCTTTGCCCCTTTCCTGTTCTCTTTGCTTATCACCTCCAGTCTACCTCATATCCTAGGCATTTTGGAACCATGCTTGCTCCTCCCATTCTCTTGTCCCCTTCCCCACCATTCCATAAAATTGTATTTAAACCATACCTTTGACCTAGTTAACTGCTTTTGCCTCCTATGGGAAGCATGGGCCACTCTGTTCCCTTAAGGGAGCAGGACTTGTGGCCTATGCTCTGCCTCACAAGGAACAGGCCTGCTTGAGTGCATCACCCCAATAAATGCCTTTCTTTAACTTGGGGACTATCCAAGGGAATTATTTCAGGACACTAGGATCTGCACATCTATTCCTCATCATTTCAGATAGTACCCCAGCATTCTTGGGGTCCACCCTGAACTCATCAGCAATGGCTACAGAGAAGGTCAAAGTGAATTCTTTCACACTTGATCTACTCTCCTAACTCTGACCTCAACATGCACACACACACACACACACACACACATATATATATATAGTTACATGCAGTAGTATGTTTTTCCCCACAAGATATATGTATTATACCCTTTTTCACCTCCCAGTTTCCTCAAGATACAACTCAAGCACCACTTTCTATTCAAAGTCTTTCCTAATCTCTACCCCTCAACAATTCATTCTCTCCCATACTGGCTTGTACTACTTATTCTACATTTCTTTGTCCTGTATCTACTTCTATATGTACATGTTTTCTCCTCTAATGCAATATAACTTCCTTCAGAAAGGAATAGTTGCATTTTTTTGCCTTTGTATCTCAAGCACCCAGTACAATGCTCAGCTCATAATAGGTGCTTAATAAATGTTTGTAGATGGTTTGATGTTTGTACTCTTTCAACAAGGAATTTGATGTGAAACAATAACAATTCAATTCAACAAACCTTAACTTTTTTCAGTCTCAGTCTTCTCCTCTGTAAAATCAAGATAATAATAGCACCTATCTCCTAAGGTTATTGTGAATATAAAATAATATTTATATATGTAAAGTGCTTTGAAAACCTTAAAGAAAGCTTATTATTAGCAGTATTAATATTAGTATTGTTATTTGCCTGTGCCGAGCCAGACACCATGGTAGGGGTGTTGGGGTTACAAAGCCAAAAATTAAGAAAGTTCCTACCTTTTTTTCAGCTAATATTCTAATTACCTATTTCTAATATTTTATATTTAACTCCATTAAGATGTTTCCTTGGACTAAGTAGGATTTCATAAATAAAGCTGGCAGTCATCTGGCAATAATACTAGTTAGATAGATAAGTAGGTAGATAGATAGATAGATAGATAGATAGATAGAGATCTAGTTTCCAGCTTTTAGCAAAGTATCATTTTCATTACATTACCTTTCAATCAATTTTTTCTTTACTTATCAAAATTATCAGTAATTTCACAAGTGATCATCAAAATATTTTTGTTTGCTTAACTTAATTTTTTCACTGACCTCATATTGCTGTATGCCACAGTAGAACATCTGCAATACTATATAATCATCTTCAATGATAATCTTCTTATTTTCATCACTGCCATAGTGTTTATCACATTTTAAAAAACAATGTATCCACCTAAATAATTGTCCATTTTTGACAGATATTTCAACTCCAAAATCAAAGGAATATTTTCTTACTGAAACTTAAATACATACTAAGAAAAGAAAAATATATTATAAACTTAAATGCAAAATAAGAAAAGGAAAAAAATGTCATGTGCACAACAGAATGTAAGAGAGGATTCAAAATACACTGCAATAAATTTCCATTTCAAGAAAGACAATTAAAAAATACTATGTGTTTGTTGAGGGCTGTCCATCTTTTCTTTGCTTCCTTGTTAGTTCTCTGCTGTGTACTTTTTACTTTGTTATTTTTCCCCTTTCCTCCCTCCCCAGACTATAATTAAGTGCAGATTTATTTAATGTATAGATATAGATATATAGATACATACATACGTATATACACATGCATGCATGCATACATACGTAATACATATATAGATATATACTTTCTTTAACCAATTTTACTTCTGATCTTTGTTCTTATATTTGTGTGTATCTCTTATTTCCTATCCCTCCTAACTCCTCTACTTTACTTCTACCAGATGCCTTGCCCTCCTATTACTTAACCTACTCCACCCTCCAAGAATCTCCCTTATCCTCCCAATCTCATAAATCCTAACAGCTTTCTATACCTGCCTTTGATCTGTTCCCTCACCGTCCCCTCTAAAGATCCCTCCCTTGTCCTCCCATTCCCATTAATCTAAACACCCTTTATGCAGCCCTTAACCTATTCTCTTCCTTCCCCTCTAAAGATCTCTCCCTTATCCTCTCCTCCTTCCTTATTCCCTTAGTATTTTATTTCTTTGTAAATTTAGAAGACTTTTATACTCTTCTACACATATATGTATTATTTCGTCTTGAACCCATTCCCAATGAAAGTAGGTTTCCAAAACTAACAGCCTTCATCCTCCATCTAATTTCTCTGAGTCAGTTCTTCCTCTCACACCTCATTTGTATAAAATAATTACTCTTTTTAGCTGCTCCTAAATGGTTTTACTTTTTAAAGTCATCTCATACTCAGGTTTACTCCAATCTTTCTTATGAACTACCCAATTACTAGTAACAAGTTTAGACATACATTTTACATTTCACATACATAAAAGGTAAACAGCCTGTCCTTACTGAATCCTTTGCAATTAGTCTTTGGTATGTACCTTATACTTCTCTTGATTTTTGTATGTCAAATCTTCTACTAAGCTCAGGTTTTTTTAAACAAAGTCCTGAAAGTCTGACAGTTCAGTAAATGTCCATTTTTTTTTTCAGAATTATGCTTAGCTTTACTGGGTATGATATTTTGGCCAGAACCTCAGTTCTTTTGCCCTTCAATATATAGTGTTCCAAGACCTGTTTTTTTAATTTTTTTTTTCTTAAATATAAAAATGACCTATGTTAGGAGAAAGCAAGAAAGAGGTTTCACAGCCGCCTGGCTATTCCCACCAGTAGAAGCAGCAGATGTACTGGAAAAGAGGCTGCTGGCCTTTGTCAAATAAGTGGCAGCTTCAACTGTGAAATTATCCCCTGCCCTAGAGATAATCTTAGTGTTAAAAGATGAGGACTGTGGATAGTAAATAAGTTCACTTATTGCCTTTTGAAATTGGAATAGGACCTGAAACTATGATTTCCATGGGTATGAGAACTCCAAGGTGAAGTGAGGAAATTCCCTGTACCCATGCAATTGGGGACCTTCTTTGCAACTTATATGCTTAGATAATTCCCTAGAGCACTGAAAAGTTAAGTGACTTACCCAGGATCACATGTCCAGCATTTGTCCGGACCTGGACTTAAACCTAAGTCCTCCTTGCTTTGAGGTCAATTCTTTTTCCATTATACCATACTGCATCTCTTTGAGAGTCAGAAGAAAAAGAAAATGTGTTGGATTTTTTTTTTTCCCATTAGGAACAGATTTCTTTGAAAAAAATGTCAACAAGAATATTGCCAGAGTTGGACTTTCCCCATGATACACCGTGAAAACAACAAAGTAAGAATGCTTTATCTACTACATGTCTCCATCACCCTGGCTTCCTAATTCTTTAACCTTCTACTGTATAAATACAAACACAGAAATAGTTGTGTTTTTGTTTTCCAAGTTGCAAGGAATATGGTCACTATACATTCTATTACTAGAGGAGGCCTTTTTTCCCCAAAGACCTGATATTATGTCCAAGTCTTATTTGATAGGTCAATTAGATCCTGAGTACTGACCATAATTTCTTTGACAGCTGAATTCAAGGTAATAAGATGAACTTTTTAAAACAAAGATGTGAAAATTTATCCGTACAAGGGTGTTTATCCCACATGAAACCATTGGGAGTTCCATACTTAACTCTGGTGGTGGTGCCAATGCTCAGAATATTTTTTTTTTAAATTTACTCCTATGGAACTGATAAAGAGTCATAAATCAGGAAAGGAAATGGATTACATTATAGTCATATCTCATATTTCAGGTGCATCTTGGGCAGCAGAACCATAGGAGACAAAGATGAGTCTGCTCTACCTTTGCCTATGCCTCTTTCCCAAAACCCATTTTTTTCCATCTCAATGATAATAGAAGTTACCTTTTTTTAAAATGTTCATTTGATTTGTTTAATGAAGACCTAAATTTTCACTGGAAAAGTTAATTAAAACTCAAACCTGGCTTATCTGGTTTACGTTTTGAATCAGACCATGGACCACCTGGAGGACCCTTACAGAGCTCACTTTGGTATTACAATTCCTATTACACTACAGATTTTAAGTTTAATGTTTTCAGGTTTGTTTTAATTTTTAAGTAAGTGTCTGAGGCCAGATTTGAACTCAAGAAGATGTGTCTTCCTGACTCCAGGCCCAGCACTTTATCCAATGCACCAACTAGCTGCCTACCTTGCACATAGTAGGAGCTTAATGAATGCTTATTCCCATCCATTCTCCACATGATTATATTCTATACTAATACATGCAATGAAGTTTAGAGTATGGGAAATAGATATCTTAACTATAACTGACATTCAGTAAGATTCAACTCATGCCTAGAATAGATCAATGGAAAGCATCTATCTGATTCAAAAAGAACAGAGTAGGCAATAGGGGGCTGTGTAGGAGTATTATACATCAAGAAGATAAATTATTTTATGAAAATTCACATAACAGATGTGGGGATCATGGTGGTAGCATTTGATTGAGGACCAAAAAAAGAGAAACCAAAAGCATATTCTAGTGGGAATGTATTAAATAGATGATGAATTGTGGAGCAGACTGAAAAAGTGGCAAAGAGACAAGTTTTAGCAGTTGTGGGGAGGGGGTCAGTTATTAGCTATCCTGACCTACTTGAATTATCTCTCTTCTAGAACTAGAGAGGCTGAAGGAATAAAAAAGAGTATTTTCTAGATAATTTAATGAGATGGTAGAAATTAGAGCTGGAAGAGAAATTGAAGGTCATTGAGTCCAAATCTCTCCACAATTTCAGAGGCACAGAGAGCTTAAAATGACTTCTAAGGTCACACAACTAGTCATTCATCAGAAGATGGAGGAACTGATGAGAGAATTATTCTGATGAGCAAGAAAATGTGTATCATCAAAGAAGAAAAGAAAAAAATATCTCAGAAAAAGGTCACATATTGAATAATCATTTGATTTATTCCATAGAGTTTCTATGAATTAATTTTGAGAAAGTTGCAAAAGGATAGGTGTGATCTAAGGTTCTGTAAGAGGCATAGTTACAAGAAAGGCGAGGTGCATTCAAAAGCAAAATTCTGATAACATAAACTCAGATAATCCTTATGAAGAAGAAAAGAGGGGAGCTATTTATAAAAATCAATGTTCTGCATGGAAACTCATCAACTAACTCAGATTTTAAAGACAAGTACAGAAGTTGGAAGGTAGGATAGTCAATGAGAATGAATGTCAAAGAGTAGAATGGTCCTATAGAGATGAGGGTGACTAATGTGTTGATTTGTTTGGTGGCACTATGCTTATTTATTTTGTCTAGAGAGCATGGAGGGAAGGGAGGAGAAATTAATGAATAGGTAATAGAGATGTGGCAGATAGGTGGCTCAGTAGATAGAGTACTGGCCAAGGACTTGAGTTCAAATCCGGCCTCTGACACTTATAAGTCACATAACCTTGTTTGCTACAGTTCCTCATCCATAAAATGAGCTAGAGGAGGAAATGGCAAACCACTCCAGTATCTTTGCCAAGAAAACCCCAAAAGAAGTTATGAAGAGTTGGACACTACTGAAATGACTCAACAACAACAATAGAGATGAAAAAAAAATAACATCGCTAAATCATTTAAAATGCATGGAAATAAAAAAAATAGTTCAGAAAGAGACAAAACTATATACTATATGTAAAAAAAAAGATGGATTCATAATAATCTTTGTTCTTTGTATATTGAAATTTGTGACTATTGATAACAAAAATGAAATATGAATGATAATATTAATAATTAATTGATAAGTGAGATAAAATATAAGTTTTATAATTTATAATAAAAAAAAAACCTGTGTCAGGAATGACAGAAGAATCCACTGGAATCTTAGCACTAGGTAAGGCTTAGAATAACTAGAGCAGGTTAACTAAGGGAACACACTCCTTCCCAATACCTTTTCTGTCTCTGTGTCCCCTCTCTTTATAACCCTTGTTCTTTTGGTGACTAAATCCACTCCTGATCCTTTGACTGTCCCAGCACCATGCTTCCCTACTTTTTCCACTTCCTGCCATCTTTCCACGAACTGACACTTTTTTTCTAGGTGGTGGGGAATTATAGATTGCCAGCCATAGCATGGGGATACAGGCCCATCTCTCTGGAGAAAAACACATCCCATCATTCTTGCACAAATTTTATTTAAATGGAATGTATTATTCTTTATTATGCTACCTTACTCTATTGAATTTGCCTTGACACAAGAATTTGTAGTTATAGCTATGGGTAGGAGAAATATCAAATAAGATATAATTATATAAGTATATATGTGTATACACACATATAAGCTATCAATATATATACACATATAGACATACATTATAATATTAAAAATTACTTATATTTATTACATACAGTGACAAGAATTTTAAGATTTACATATTATCTTCCCAACAACCCTGTGAGATAGTGGGAAAACTGTTGTTTCCTGCTTATGAAAATAGCTAGTAATATAATTAGTACTTGTTAGCACTAGGATTTTAACTTAGTTGCCTGTCTCCAAGTTCCTTGTCAGTAGTCAATGGTCATTGGAAATTTATTAAGCACCTACTAGGCACTAAGTACTGTGAAAAGTGGTGATACAAATATGAAAAAATTGCCCTTAAGGACCTTACAATCTAATGGAGGAGCATAGTACACAAAAGGAAGCTGAAAAGAGGCAGGGAAAGGTACCTGGTTTGGAAGCAAGGTGAAGACAAAGAAAGCCCCAAATAATACAGCCAGGTGGGAAGCTATATGTTTGTCCTGACCCCCCTCCCTAAATTGAGGCTTTGGTGTTACTGTCTCTGCCTGCCAATCAGAAGGGCAGATGATAATGATGAGGCATGAGTACCAAAACTGATGTGATCATACAGGATAATGAGGTTTCCCAATGATGAAGTTCCTGGGACATAATGGAGAAGTCATAGAAGTCAAGCAGCACAGTGGATAAAGTACCAGATCTGGAATCAGGAAGGTCTGAGTTCAAATCTGGACTCAAACATTTATTAGCTGTGTTACTCTGGACAAATCACTTAACCTTGTTTGCCTCAGTTCCTCATCTGTAAAATGAACTGGAAAAGGAAATGGCAAACCATTTTAATTCCTTTGCCAAGAAAACCCCAAATGGGGTTATAAAGATTTGAATATACCTGAAACGACTGAACAACAACAATGTGGAAGTCCCAAAGTAGTACAGCTCTCTACCATATTAGGTTATTTTCTTGGTGGAATAGACAGAATCATGGTAGATAAGATGAATGAATGATGCATTTTTTAGTGTGTATTAAGTGGAAAGTATTGTGCTAAGCACTGGGCACACAAATAAAAAAGTAAGATAGTCCCTGCTCTCAAGGACCTAACATTCTAATGAATGAAGCAACACACATAAAAGATTTAGCTGCAAATCATATGGAAACATCTCCATGGTTTTTAGGATACCAGGGTAAAGCAGATGCTAACTCATCTTCTTTAATGTTATTTCCCCTGATAACATCATATAAGACTTTGGTGACAATAATGTTCTTTTTGACTCTTTAACAGATGTGTTTGTGTTAAAGGATGAGGGAGGTGAGAATTCCATTATTCTTTGCTCTAGTTAGACCACATCTTGAATATTGTGTTCTATCCTATGTGCTAGATTTTTAGGAAGCACTATGTTGGACACTGTTCATCCACAGGAAAGTGACCAGGGGGTGATGGGACTCAAAATATCTGGGATGTTTACATTGAAGAAGAGAAGATTTAGGGAAGGACATCATATCTATAGTATTTAATGTTTTATTATATTATTTGTTATTATATTAGATATAGCTAATTTATTAAGTGATTTAATAGATCAAAGTTATCTGAGCTATATACAAATTCAAAAAGATACAGTTCATTCAAATAACACATTTGTCATCCTGAAACTTTTAATGCTGTAGTTACAAACATTTTGTAATGCTGAAATTTGGAAGAAAAAAAAAGATCTTAATTCATATACCATTTTGTCAATACTCATCACTATTTATCACCTAGAATGCCACTATACAAATGCATGACAACAATTTTCCTAAGGATTTTTCATATTTAATTCACTAAATAAAATACCATGGTATTGGATAGGGGTAAGAGCTTTTTTTTTTTAAGAATTCTTTGATTTTTTTTTTCATAAGACTGACTTCATATTATTCAGTCTATTCTCAAAGCCTGTTTGGCATAAGCAAAGAACTTTTTCTTTGTCATATGCAAATCTTTAAATCAGGTTAGAATTGATTCTACTTGTTAGTTTAATGAAGTAAGGTAGTCCCTTTTTCACTAGTGCTTTGGAGAGTACTTACATAATAGAAAATGCTGCCATCATAAATCACCCTTGGGAAATCAACATTTTTTTTTTATTGGAGGTCATCAGAGTCAGCAGAACAATCAGTTTAAATCAAATCACTGAGTGGCTGTACACATTTTAAGATTGTAATGGAATTAATATACCAACATTATGTTCACTTTTAATATTTAAATCTTTTTTTAATAATACAGTTAAAGTTATAGTCCATCATTTTTTGCTTATATTTTTACAATGAATAATGTGCACATAATGGCATGTAGATATTATATGCGAATATATTCTGTTGTGTGATGTTATGCATGTGAATTTACTTACCCTCTGGGCTGAGACCTAAATTGTTGTGTTAGAATACAGGGAGCCTAAACTGTTTAAAATAGAAATGAAAAACTCAGCCTCAGAAGGAATGTAAGTTGTTGCAGGGAAATCTTGCCTTTTCTTTTACTTGAAAAAGAAAAAAAAAACATACTGAAAAAGTAAAGCCATCTATTTAATCTAAGCTTTTGTTAGAAACCTCACCTGAAGTCTTACTTGATAGAATTTTTTGTTTTATACCATATTACTTCTAAAGACCAATGGAAAGAAGAATGGTATCTTCCAGATACTGATCAGTGATAGGATTTTCCTTAAAATTCACCATAGTTTATTGCTCAATTAATGGTAATAGCAATGGTTGTTACTTTCTTTTATGTGCAAAGTTATACTTGGAAAGTTTGTATTGTTTTAAAAATATATTCTATAACTAGGACTCCTTGAATGAGATCCAAGTCAAATATGTCTCATATAAAATTTTTCAATAGAAAATTAGGACATTCCATTAAGTGCTGAATATATTTTGGTTTGACATTTTAAAAGTATTAATTAATTCCTTATTCATTTATTTCCTTATTTATTGAAAATAGGCAAACAAATATGCATTCAAACTTAATTCATTTTTTGGTTTTAAATGGCTTGTTTGAGTTTCTCTGATAAAGATCTCGTTTCAAATATATGTAAGGAATTGATTCAAATTTTGAAGAAGATTAATTCTCCATTTGATGAGTGGTCAAAGCCTATGACCCCACATAACCAATTACTTATTGGATATCTTGAACTAGATGTCACATAGATATCTAGGAAACTCAATATGTCTGAAACAGCACTCATTATATTTCCCCACCAAACCCTCTCTTCTTCTAGCTGTGCTTTCCCTAAGGATTACGGATAATAGTTTTGAGTGATTTGCTTATGGTCAAAACAGCTGATAGGAAAAAAAAATCTTCAAGCTTTAATCATGTATTAAAATAGATTAGGATGTAACATTAATGACATTAATTCTGCTTTTATTGTGTTGGCTTGACAAAAATGACTGACGTGTTTATTACAGTACACACATTCACTTTTTTTCCTAATTCTTTTTTTTAAACTAATAAGCATTTTTTTCTTCCCTCTTCCTCACAACATAGAGAAGGAAGAAGAAAACCAAAATCTTTGTGACAAATATATATAGTAAAATGAAAGATATTTCCACATTGGCCATGTCCAAAAATGTTTGCCTCATTCTGCATATTAGTAGAAGATAAAATTTAGATTACATAAATTTTTTTAAAAGATCACAAACAAAATTAAGAAAACTGAGATTAGATAGAAAATAGCTAACTGGGAAAATATTTACAAGCAAGTTCCTTTGATAAAGGTCTTATTTCAAATATTTGAAGGAACTGATTAAAATTCATAAGGATTATTATTATTATCCCAATTATTTTTTTTCATATCCCAATTGATAAATGGTCAAAGAATATCATACTTATAACCAATTGCCTGTTTAACATTTTGAACTATGTATACCTTAAATATCTCAAATTCATCATATCCAAAACACTACTCATTTACTTTCATCAAAATCCTTCCCTTTTTCTGAACTTTCCTGTTAATATGAAGGGTGCCTTCATGTGGCCATCCATCCAGATATACTCCTTTCTACTCCCATTCAGTTTTCATACTCAATTGGTAATAGAAATCTATCTTCTCAACAGAGAAGAAATAGGAGGAGACAGAGATAAGAAATGGGGGGGTGCAATAAAAGGGAGGGCAGATAAAAGAGGGCAGTATTCAGAAACAAAACAGAGTTTAGAGGACTGACAGGATAAAAAAAAAAGATAAAGGTCACCAGAAGAAAATAGGATGAAGGGAAATGCACACTTAGTAATCATAACTATGAATGTGAATGGGATGAACTCACTCATAAAACAGAAGCAGACAGCAGAATGGAATAAAAGCCAGAACCTAACAATATATTGTTTACAAGAAAGGCACTTGAAACAGAGAGACACATGCAGAGTTAAAATAAGGCGCTGGAGCAGATTCTAGTACACTATGACCAGGTGGGATTTATACTAGGAATGCACAAATGGTTCAATATTAGGAAAACCAACAGCTTAATTGACCATATCTATGGAATCTTTTATCAAAATGATAAGTAGTATCTATCTAAAACCAAGAGCAAGCATTATCTGTAATGAGGATAAACTTTAAGCTTACCTATTAAAATTGGTCATTATCACCACTGTCATTCAATATTGTACTGGAATTGCTATGGATAGCAATAAGAAAAGAAGGACTTAAAATAGGCCACGAGGACACAAAACTATCATTCCTTGCAGATGATATAATGATTAGAAAACCCTAGACAATTAACTAAAAAAAAACTAACTGAAACAATAACTTTAGCAAAGTTGTAGAATGTAAAATAAGCCCACATAAATCATCAATATTTCTATACACTATTAACCAAACCCAGCAACAAAAGATAGACAGATAAATGCCATTTAAACTAATTGCAGACAATATAAAATACTTGGGGATTTATCTGCTAAGACAAACCCTGGGACTATATGAACACAATTACAAAACACTTTTCACACAAATAAAGACAAATCTAAACTTTTGGAGAGATGTTAATCACTCATGTGTGGGCCAAGCCAATATAAAAAAATGGCAATACTACCTAAGTTAATTTATTATTCAGTGCCACACCAATCAAACTATCCAAGAAATATTTTATAGGGCTAGAAAAAATAATAACAAAATTCATGCGGAAGAACAAAAGGTCAAGAATATCAAGGGAATCAATTAAAAAAAAAGGTTAAGCAAGGTGACTTAGCCCCAGATTTCAAACTATATTACAAAGTGGCAATCATCAAAATAATTTGGTACTGACTAAGAAATATAGTGGTGGGTCAGTAAAAAAGATTAAGTAAACTATGCACAGCATTAAATGACCACAGTAATCTAGTGTTTGATAAATCCAAAGGTCTAAACTTTTGGGTTAAGAACTCATCATTTGACAAAAATTGCTGGCAGAACAGGAAAGCTATTGGGCAGAAATGAGGCATAGACCAACATTTCATACAATATACCAAGATAATGCCAAATGGACAACTTATTTAGACTTAAAGTAAGATTTCATAAGTAAATTAGAGGATGAATAAGGGAAGAATTTATGATCAAACAAGAGTTAGAGAAGACCGCAGGAAATAAAATGGATAATTTTGATTACATGAAATCAAAAAACTTTTGCAAAAACAAAAAAAATTAAAATTAGAAGGAAACCAGGTGAGGGAAAATACAACAACCTTCTCTGATAAAAGCCTCATTTTTTCAAATATAAAAAGAACTGAACCATTCCCCAGCTGATAACTGGTGAAAGGATATGAACAGACAGTTTTTAGAAGAAGAAATCAAATCCATCAATAGTAACAGGAAAAAAATGCTCCAAATCACCACTGATGAGAGAAATGCAAATTAAAACTGTGAGATAAGAACTCACACCTATGAGATTGGATAACATGCCACAAAAGGGAAATGACAAATGTTGGAAGGGATGTGGAAAAATCAATTCATTGTTAGTGAAATTGTGAAGTATTCTACTACTATACCCAAAATGCTATAAAGACTGTTTACACCCTTTGACCTAGAAATACCACAACTAGGTCTATTTCTGAAGATGATTAGGGAAAAAGAAAAAGAACCTATGTGTTCTGAAATATTTATAGCAGCTCTTTATGTGGCAGCAAAGAATTGGAAAATGTGGGGATGACCATCAATTGGGGAATGGCTGAACAAGTTGTGGCTTATGATTGTGGTGTAACTCTATTGTGCTATAAGAAAGAATAAGCAGAATATTTTCAGAAAACCTCAGAAGACTTATATGAACTCATGCAAGGTGAATTTAACAGAACAAGGAGAATATTGTAAGGATGATCAACTGTGAAAGAATTAGCTACTCTGATCAAGACAATAGTCTAACACAATTCCAAAGTATTCATGATGAAAGATGCTATCCATCTCCAGAAACAGAACTGATTAAATCTGAGTTCAAAGTGAAGCATACTTTTTTCTACTTTATTTATTTTTATTGTGTTTTCTTTTGCAACATGGATAATTTGGAAATATATTTTGCATGATTTCATATGTATATTCAATATAAAACTGTTTCCCTTCTCAAAGAGAAGAGAGGGACAGGAAGGAAGAAAATAATTAGGAACTCATTTTTTTAAATGTGTTAATTTTTTTTTTTTACATCTAATTGGGAAATACTTAATGAAATAAATAAAAATAATTCTTAAAAAATAATGCGAGTTCTTTGAAGTCCAAGGCCATGTTTTGGTCTTTCTTTGTACTACCAACTCTTTTTTTTTTTTAATTAATTAATTTATTTTTAGTTTTCAACAATCACTTCCATAAGCTTTTGAGTTTTAGATTTTCTCCCCCTCCCTCCCTGCCTCCCTCTCCAAGGCAGCACTCAATTTGATATAGGCTCTACATATATGCTTATTAAACATATTTTCACATTAGTCATGTTGTAAAGAAGAATTAGAACCAAGAGGAGGAGCCACAAGAAAAAAGAAACAAAACAAAACAGAAGAAAATAAAAGAGCAAACGGTATGCTTCAATCTGCATTTGAACTCCATAGTTCTTTCTCTGGATGTGGATAGCATTTTCCATCATGACACCTTTGGAGATGTCTTAGATCCTTGCATTGCTGAGAAGAGCTAAGTCTATCAAAGTTAGTCATCACACAACAGTATCACCAACTCTTAACACAGTGTCTGGCTAGCAGTTAATAAATGATTTTTGATGGTTCATGACAATTTGTCCAGGGAGTTAAATGTTTATTACCATTTTTATTGAGGGAAGATGTTTTAGAACCCTGGTTTCATTAATTGACTAGTCAATTAATAAATATTTATTAAAAAGCTACTATATTCTAGGCACTGTGCTAGGCTCAAGGAACAAAGTATTCAAAATCAAAGTCTCTCACAATGAGCTTCTATTCTAATGGGGGAGACAATAAGTACGTTAATAAATATAAACTAAATAAATAAGATATTTACAAGGTAGTTTGAAAGAGAAGGCATTGTATAATTGTACATATGTATGTACAATATGTGTTTATGCAAATGTACATATATAACAGAAAAGAAAGTTTATTGGTCTATTAGCAATGAGTGTTTATAGTGTGGTATGGTACAAAGATACCTCATTTCAAATTAGCAATATCTTATAGTGGAAAATATTTAAACTTTTGAATCAATAAGAGTTAGGTTTGAGTCCTGAGTCTTGCCACTTCCTAACCATGTGACCAGTTTCATCATTTATAAAATGTTGATAAAAATATTTGCACCATATAAGTCACCACAATGTTATTATTTATATGAAATAAAAGCAAAGCATTTGTGTGTACTTGTAATTTTAAAGTTATGTAAACTATATAAAATATATTTATTTAATAACTAAGTTAAGCTATGAGTTTTCCTTTGCAAAAGCATATCACCATATGGAGATTTGTTATTAGACTTAACATGCATATAGCTACCACAATTTGAGGAGGTATACTATAGTGAATAAAGAGTCAGGGTCAGGAAGTCCTGGGTTCAAATCCAGTCTTTGATAAATGGACCATTTAGGGGCTGCTAGGTGGCGCAGTGGATGGAGCTCTGGACTTGGAGTCAGGAGGACCTGAGTTAAAATCTGGACTCAGACACTTGACACTTACTAGCTGTGTGACCCTGGGCAAGTCACTTAACCCTGATTGCCTAACTAAATTAAAAAAAAAAAAGGATACTTGGGCCATTTGACTAAGGGATATTCACTTAACCTCTCAGTACTCTAGACAAACAATGGTCCAAAACTTCTGTGATTATCAATTACACAGGTAAAATTCAAGGGCACATATTTCTCCCTTTCATCTTAATATATAATAACATAATGAGATTTAGTGTTAATGAAAAGTGGCAGGTCAATATTTCTCCATCACAGAAAAACTCAATCTTCATTGTCCAGGAGATATTTTTACTTCATTGGAATTTAGTGTATCAGCTCCTTTGGGGTTTGGGGCCATTATCGATGGGTCACATTAAGTATATGGTTTTCTTAGTCTTTACTGCTTTTTCCCTGTCCAGCTTTTTCTAGGTTTCTGTTCCCATTAAGTTAGAATTGAGCAAAAAACGAAAATTACTGTTTGCTAAGTTTACAGAAAAGTTTCAAGACAAGATATTACTTCTCATTTAAGGTAGTATTAATGCAACCTAACTGAGCACAGCACAATGGATTCTGTTAATCTGGTGGGCACGTTTTCTTTTCTTTTTTTTTTTTTTTTAGGCAATTGGGGTGAAATGACTTTCCCAAGGTCACACAGCTAGTAAGTGTCAAGTGTTTGGTCTGAGGCTGAATTTGAACTCAGGTCCTCCTGACTTCAGGGCTGGTGCTGTATCCACTGTGTCACCTAGCTGCCCCTAGTGGGCACATTTTCACTTATCGTTGTTGAATTGTCTGAAGACAATAATAGTCATTTCATGAAATTTTCTAGAAAAAAAATAAACAAGGGAGAAAGAAGGAAAAGGGGGTTAATTCTTGATTCTTCTTCCCCTTTCATATTTGCCCACACTCCATAGAGTGGTTGAAACTATTTACTGTACTATTATTATAAGTGCCATAGCTAACTGTCAAAGAAAATGCTGCCATATGGAGCTCTCAATCACATTATAAATATATGTACACATGTTTATTTCTTCACAGTAAAGAGAACTAAAGATTAAATTCAACTTTCCTTGTAACCATACGCTGTAAATTGATTTATTCTGTTGTCCAGAGTCTGCTTTGTAGATGGATGGCCAGTGGGAAAAAGCATTGAACTTGGATCCTAGGACTTGAGTTCAAATCCTGGCTCTGCCACTCAGGACATTAATGGCCTTGGGAAATCACATAAGCTCTGGGCTTACATTTCCTCTTCTAAATAATGAAAGGGTAAAGTCCCTTCCAGTTCTTAATCTTCGATACTGTGATTTGTGATCTCATTTATGACTGCCACCTACATAACCCATTCTCATCCTCTAAACTTTTGGAAATCTTTGGTCTATGGTTTCATGCAAACCTTCAACAGAAGATCTGCATAACATAACATAGACTTTTCCTTATTAATACTCTGGATATTAATGCCACATTCAGGTTTTAATTGATTTAGAGTTGGAAGGTACTTTAAAGGTTCTCTACCTATGAGTGTGAAAATGGAGGCTTTGAGAGCCCAAAGTGGCAGAACTGAGATCTGATTCCAAAACCACTGTCTCCGTTGCCATTACAAAGGATATTTTTAAAATAGAGCAACAGATGCACTGAAGTAGGCAGCAACAATGTTTTGATTTCAAAAGCAGATTCTATTAATTTGGCATTTCAACATTCAGTCACTAAATCTCAAACATTCTATCCCTTCAAACTTGATAATTCCCTTAAGAATACCAAGAATAGTATTCATGGTAAGTATTTGGGTAGGTTGACCTATATGATGAAACCAATGCTTCCCCTGGTCTCTAGTGCACCACTTAGCTATTGATTTATAATGAACTTATATTCTACTAAAACAACCACATATTCTTTTTTTTTCACCCTGATAACTATCTATGCACATCCCTTTCCCTGCATTTTTGTGAAGTTTATTTTTAAACCCAAATGTAAGACTTGATATTTGCCTGTATTAAGTTTATTCTAATAATTGCATTCAGTTCAACATTTTAGACTACAAGTTCTTTGTAGATTCTAAGTTTCCTTAAATTCTCCCTAGGAGAATTCATTTAGATAATTCTGGATTCTAGGAATTTAAAACAAACCAAACATTGTCTTAATCCCCTCAACTCTCATTTCAGTTGTTGAATTTAAATTCATTAAAAGATATTACTTTCCACTTGGGATAAATAATTTTAAAAATCTAATTTGGTATATCTAATATGTTGATCATTTCTTCATACGGCACAACCTCTTACTTTTCTTCTTTCAGACTTACTTACACATTCTTTTTCCCTACCAAGGCAAAATGATTAATTAAAAAAAAAACATTTTAGGGTATTAAGTAAATGCTTATCAACTGCAATTTTCTAAAAAAATGATGAAGTTATGAGTAATCTTTTCTGAGTTTGTCTAGCCTTGTCAACTTGCTGGCACTTGGCATATCAGTCAGAGAATGCCATTCAGCATACAGATGGTAATGAAATCTATGAGATCTGATGAGATCACTAAATGAAGCAGTATACAAACATAAGAAAAGAAAAGTGGGGAGAAGAGAAGAGGAGAGGAGAGAAGAGGAGAGGAGAGGAGAGGAAAAGAGAGGAGAGGAGAGGAGAGGAGAGAAGGGAAAAGAGAAGAGAGGAGAACCCAGGACTAAACCTGAGGAATACCTACGGTTAGAGGGCATGATCTGAATGAGAATCCAGAAAGGAGATAGAGAAATAGTGGTCACATAGATGGGAAGAAAAAAAGGAGAGAGTCGTGTCCTGAAAACCTTGAAGGAAGAGAGTATAAGGGAGCAGAGAGTGATTGGCCATGTTAAAGGCTGCAGAGAGGTCAAAGAGAATGAAGATAGATCAGACTGCTCGGTACTTAAGTTTTTCAAAGTTGTTTATATTTGCACTGTTGTTTTTATTGTACAAATTGTTTTCCTACTGCACTCTTAATCAGTTCATACAAATCTTGCTGAAATGATCCCTTGTGTAATTTCTCACAGTAAAATAATATTCCATCATATTCATATATCATAATTTGTCCAGCAGTTTCCCAATTAATGGGTACTTTTTTAGTTTCCAGTTCTTTGCCACTAAAAAACTCTGAGTTAGATAGATATTTGTAGATGAGGCTCCTTTTCTTTTTTCTTGACAATAATTGTAAAGGACTTAGAATAGTACCTGGCAAATAGTTAGTGCTATATAAATGTTGAGGTAGTAGTAGTAGTAGGAGGAGGAGGAGGAGGAGGAGGAGGAGGAGGAGGAGAAGGAGGAGGAGGAGGAGGAGGAGGAGTGGTAGTCTGAATAATAATCCTGAAACTTTTTTAACACCCTAGCTTATCTCAAGAAGGTCATTCATAGGATCATAGGCTTATAGAATCTAGAGCTGAAAGGGACCTCATAGAACATCTAATCCAACCCCCTCATTTTACAAATGAAGGAACTAAGGTTCAGAGAGATTAAGTGAATTACTCAAGGTCACAAGGGTCAGAATCATGATTTGAACTCAGGTTTGAAATCTATTGTTTGTTTCATTGGAAAAAAACAAATTTTTTGTTATTCATTAGTTTACTTATAGTAACCCCATTAAATGATTAGTACAAGTATTATTTGGCACCATTTCATGTGGAGAAAATTAAGGTTCATAGAAGTCAAATTACAATAATTACTCCATAGTCCCACAGCTAGTAAGTGTCAGAAATGGGATTTAAATTCAGTTCTCTCCTGATTCAAGTCTACTGCTTCTTCCACCATGCTGTATTTTCTCTCAATGTGACAAGTCAATAAACAAATCAACAAACATTCATTAAGCACCAATAATGTGCCAAGCTCTGTGCTAAGTGTTGAAGTTACAAAGAAAGTCAAGAAAGCATTTTGTGCTCTCTATTAGGTTATATTCTAATGGGGAAGATAGCATGTAAGCAACAATGCACAAGCAAGCTATAGACAGGAAATATTGGAGTCAATCTTAGAAAGAAGGGACTAAGATTAAAGAGTAGCACTTCCCACTTTGGTTTCATAAGATCCCTCATTTCCTTCAAGAGACAGTTAAGAGCATCACTTTGTATATGAATCCCTATTCAAATGCTAGTTCCCATAGTACATTGCATTTAGCTACCCCATAGTTATTTTATTTTATTCTACACCCATTTACTTTGCATCTAGTCATATATTATCTCTCTATTGGGATGAAAGTTCTTTTTAGCAGAGATACTTTCATTTGTCCTTGGATAGGTTGAATCCTTTTGAAAGATTCTCTGCAAACAGAGAAGGGGCCAGAGTGCACCATCTTCCCAGTTTGATGGTGGAGATCTTAATATTTTGGCAGACTCAGTTGCGGTGAAAAGGGATTGGGCCAGTCTATTGTCTCTGGTTGCAACTGAAAGTATCCATACTGCAGGTGAATGTTTGATGCCTCCATACTGGAGGTGTGCTCTGTGATATCATAGTCTCTATCAACATAGAGTTAGGTCCAAATTTGAAGGAGTTAGCGCAGAGAAACAGTAATAGACCCTCCTAGTTCATTACAGTCTTTGTTTGCTCCTAAATCAATGTCAGCCCCTCTTGCATACTACTTTTCATCAATCATTCTTACCTCGTAGCAGTCAGCACTTGGTGAGGATAGAGTATCGTTGCAAATGGTAGAAGAAAGAGATGGTAAAGCCATTTTTATTTTGGACCCAACCTTTTGCTTAGCTCAGTGAGGAAGAAGGAACCAAGCATTATGTGCCACACACTGTGCTAAGTGCTTTACAAATATTACCTCATTTGATCTTCACAACAACCCTAAGAGGTAGCTACTATTATTACCCCCATTTTATGGTTGAAGAAATTGAGGAAGAAAGAGGTTGAGTAATTTGTCTAGGATTATACAGTTAGTATCTGAACCTAGATTTGAACTCATGTCTTCCTGATTCCAGGTCTAATATTCTATACATTCTGTCATCTAGCTGCCTCAGTGGGTGAAAAGTAATTATACCTCTTGCTGTGTGAATAGACTGCCAAGTGAATGTGGGGCGCTGAAAATATGATGGCTGTAATCATACTGCAATTGTAAGGCATACAATTGTACTGAACTAAGTGATTTACATTTGGGTCCTTCTTGAGTATTTAATTCAAATCAACACACATTCTATTTAGGCAGAGGTTTTCATATTCTGTTTTTGTTACTGTTGTACATGCTGCAAAGGGGTAATAGCATCTGGTACTTGAAGTCCTTTTCTGTCATTGACCTCAAGAGGTCTCCCTTAATCATAGTAAATATGCATCCTTGGCTCCCAATATAGACACTGCTGACAGCCACTTCTCTCCTGGGAAGATAATACTAGGACGATGATAAGAAGATTAGAAGTTCAAAATCCTCTGGACTCTTTGAAGGTCACACATCCTCCTCTGGTCAAAGAGAGGTAGGGAAGAAGACCCAGGGTCAAAGTTGAGATCTCTCTTTTACCAATTCATTCCCACTCCTCTCCGCCACTCCCTCCTAGCAGTTCCTTCTTAGGGGTTTTAGATGGAATACCACACTTATTACATTTTCTGGATTTTTCTTCCGTTCAAAGTAAATTGATTATACACACACATAAATATATGCACACATCCATACATATGTGTGTATACATATTTATACAAGGTATAACGAAATCTCCCAGCCATTTAGAACAGACTTTCTATCTGGCATTGTTTCACTTTATCCAAATGGCTTTAAAAGATGGTTATTAATGATTGATTTTCTCTCTTAGTAAAGGTTACAAGGCTAAAAGATGTGGGTTGGTCTTCAGCTCACCCTTGCAATGGCATTTGTGTATTACAATTATTTATATATGTACCATATCCCCCTAATGAACCGTAATCTCCACAAGGCAGGGACTACTTATCTAAACTTTGTATTTCCCTAGCACCTGGAATTAGTGTTCTGCAAGTACTAATTGCTTAATAAATTCCGATTGATCAGTTGGTTGAGTACAAATTATATGAAGGACTTTCTTCATATGTGCAACGCCATGCTAGGTGATGGGGAAGATGCAAAGTTTTGGTAAAACATTGTCATTGTTCTCATGTAGATTACACACCATCCTGTCCCCTTCCAGCTCTATGATTCTATGAATCCATCACCTTGTAGTAACATTAAACTTAATTAAAATGGGTTCTTTCCACTATGAGGAGATCAAAGTCTCAGATCAAGTGTTTTTTTTCCCCACTACACAAGCTATTATGTTTTAGAATTCTAACATCTTTTGTATTTTCATTTATTGTTTTTCAAATTTAAAAAAATATTTTTCTTGAAGCTAATTCTTCTCTTCCTAAAGAGGTTGAAAGGAGGTGACTTTTTTGGAGGGGATAACAGGCTTATCTTTGAAAAAAAATTATATATATACATATATATATATATACACATATATACACATATATATATGTGTATATATATGTGTGTGTGTGTATATATATATATATATATATATACAATTTCTCTTTCTTCACATTTGGTGCCAAATTCACATAGTTCTAGAGTAAAATCTTGCCTTCTTCTTCTCTGTGAACCAAGATCACAAACATAGATCTTGTGTACCTACTGTTGCTCCCATTCAAACACCTTATATTCTTAAAATAAAAGTATACAATATATGTGTGTATATAATATTATATTCTATAATAATGATATATTATTAAATAGAATGATAACTATCTATTCATATTACATATATTATGAACTTAACAATCAGAAAAACACTTCAAAAAACAGAAAAGAACAAAAATGGATTTCATATGAAACCATGAATTCTGTTCTGTGCAGTTTTTTAAAGCTATATATTAAATTTAACGTGGTAATTTCAGAGAGACAGTATGAATAGAGAGCCTCAGAGACAAGAAGAGCAGGGTTCAAGTTCTTCCTTTCCTTCTTTCCTTCCTTCCATCCTT
>NW_020954599.1:22235997-22238454 GCF_900497805.2 Vombatus ursinus
TTTCTTTCTTTCTTTCTTTCTTTCTTTCTTTCTTTCTTTCTTTCTCTTCCATCCTTCCTTTCTTCATTTCTTTTTTTTTCCTTCTTTCTTCTTTGATTTAGAAGTTAACTGATTTGCCTAGGGTCATACAGTTAATATATGCCAGAGGCAAAACTTGAACCCAGATCTTCTTGACTAAGACTAGTTCTCTGTTCAACATGCTAAGCTGCCTCTCTCCATAACACTCTGCCTAGATATTTTATATCGACCAGTATGTTAAATGCATATTTTCACCAAGTTGCTTTTACTGCTTGAGGTTTTTGAGAATCCAAAAGGAAACTAGACTGCTCTCAAGGAAAAGAAAGTATTTAGGGGTGCAATTCACAACCAGCAGTCAATTGGCATTTTCAGACAATATTAGAAGGTATTGTAATTTGCCATGTTGCTTATTGTGGTTTATATATGTACTGTTGAGAAAAAGCAAGGGGTGTATCTCAGCTTGTTACGTCAAATTGTTAGATGCATTATTTATATTTCCAGAGACCTCCTGTACTCTTTTGTTTTATAAAGCACTATGATTGTCATGTTTGACTAACCCTCTTTGTTTTATTGCTATTTACTCTGAAAGGTGAGGGCTCAGGATGTGCTCTCTCTGACAGCAGTCTGTGTTCCAGGAATTCACTTGAACAATAGGTATCCAATCAAGATGTCATCCTTCTAAAGCACTAATATCGAAAAGCAAAGACCTCTGGTCAGTCTTGTAATTTGAATCAAGAAAGGTCAAGTCCTACTTTAGCAGACACTCCAAAACATCATAGCTTTTAACAACATCCATATGCACCCTAACTCTATCCACAAGGTTTTGAATTAGAACAGTCAAGACCTTGACAACAAAAGAATATCCTTTAGATCTGCAAGTCATGTATACATTCTTACATTGAAACCAAATGATGTTTCTACTTGTTACCCAATCAATTAAAGAGTTCAATAATCAATGATTAGTGCTCTCAATAAAAAGGAGTATTACTACTGTCTTTCAATTCAAACTCAGAGCATTTTTTGCAATTGAAAGACTTGCAAGTTTTCCAACATTTTAAATTAAATAGCCATTGCTTTTACAGATTTTATTTCTGGTTTACCTTAGGATTCTTAACAACTAAGTAATGCCACCATTTACCTCCCTAAACCTTACTTAAAGGGGATATTTCTTCTTATTGCACACCTCCCTCCCCAAGACACAGGCGATTTGTCCTTGTTTTCAAAATTATGAAATATGTCAATATTCTGGTGATTAGATCTATGAAATTGGTCCAATCATTATGGAAAGCCATTTGAAATTATGTGAGAAAAAAAATTCTAAGTTTGGGTATGTTTTCCAAAGAGATCAGTGATAGGTCCTATGGATAAAAAAAATATTGGAACTGTATACTTTGGGCTAGGAAAGACTTGGAAATGAAATGGGTACTTAATATTTGGGGAATAGCTAAACAATATTTGGCAAGTTTTTTTTTTAATATTGTTACCATAGAAAAAATACTGACTATGAGAAAACCAGAGAAAAAATGTGAGTCCTATGAAGTAATACTGAGCAAAAAAGGCCAGAATCAATACAAAATATCCATGGTTGCAATTACATAAATGAAAATATAAAAGCACTTTGACTCTGACTAATTATAATGAACAATCTCCATCAGGGAAAACTGATAAAGACACACATCTCTTTCCTCTTAAAGAGAGGTGGGGACATTAGAAGTGGATGTGGCATGTAGTATATAGGGGAAAGTAAAGGGAAAAGACAAGTCACTGTGTTAGGTCATCTTGATGAAATATTTTTTGTTTTTACAAAGATGGGCTGGGAAATTGAAGATCTGACAGAGGAGTATGATTAGGTAGGGGTAACTGTTGTAAAACAAAGCAAAACAAATAATAACTTGTGAAACTAATGGAAATTTATATTAACTTTAAGTGTAAAATGAAGAAGGCTACTGAATCTCAGCTCTTAATATATCCTGTATCCTCAAGGTGCTTTTTAGTATCCTAAAAGGTAAATTGCTTATTGAGTGGGGGCAGCTAGGTGGTGCAGTGGATAGAGCCCCAGCCCTGGATTCAGTAGGACCTGAGTTCAAATCCGACCTCAGACAAGTAACATTTACTAGCTGAGTGACCCCGGGCAAGTCATTTAACCCCCATTGCCCAACCCTCCCCCCAAAAAATTGTTTATTGAAATATCCCTTAGCCAGTTACCCAGCCCCATATTTTGTATGTATCTTCCCCACTGTTGAATGATTATTGACACAAAGACTGTCTTCCCTCTTCTCCTTGCTCAAAGAGCTGTATGGTTTAAGAACACTTTCCTACAATACAAGTGCACTATCTCCTATTGCATTTAACTTGCCTTTCTGTTTTCCTTTTCTTTCTTTTTTTTTTCTATAAGGGGGGGAGAGTATCTCTGGAAGTGGGAGTTCTAAATATGGAAAT
>NW_020954599.1:22238464-22244959 GCF_900497805.2 Vombatus ursinus
TGGGCAATTTTAGCTGGATTACACACAACTGACTCATTCTTGAGAATCTTCCTTTTTTTTTAACCACATCCGTGATCACTATAGGGTACTCCCAGTGAGTTAATTCCTTCTACTAATGCTGATTGACAGTTGCCTGGAGGCACTATGAAATTATGTGACTTGCAAAGTCACAAAGTCAATCTATATGGTTGACTAAGTCTGAGGCTGGCTCTCTGTCCATTATGCTACATTGTGGATCTAGACACAATGAACCTTCCACAAAGGAAATAATTGTATTCAGCCAAAAGATCTCAACATAGTGACTTCTTTACATCTTCAAAGTACTTCCTTCTCTAAACATCCTATTACTTTTATATAGTTTCAGTGTCCTATGTGGTTTGTTGTTGTGTAGTAATTTTTCAGTCATGTCCTGTAGCTATTCTTAATAAAACAAAACAAAACAAAACAAAAAACCCCCCAAAAACATTTTTTCTCAAAGGAGTTATAAGTAGAAGCTATGCTATGTCATAAGCAAGAGAATTTGTAGATCAATCCATATAAACCTAATATCATTTGTCAAAAAAAAATCCAAAAAGAATTATCAGTTCATAATTGAAATATTGCCTTGAAGACTTCAGAATTCCACCTTACTACTAAACCTCAAAATTCTTTCTGCCTAATGGAGCTCTTGCATTGAACGGTGGTTTAGAATGCTTGCACACATGGGAAGATGCCCGACCCTACCAGAAATGTTAACTCCAATACCTCTTTTCTGAATCCCTCTCAGTTATAGACCTACTGTGCAATTTCCTTTCCAACCACATTTGCAAAAACAACTTTGCAAAATGCTTGTTTTTTTAAATTAAATTAAATTTTTTTAATATATGGAATAAAACAAGCATTTCCATAGTAGTATAATAAAAAAAGATGATTGCACATGAAACTGTAAATCTGTTATGGACAACTTGCTATCCCTTTTAAATATATATATATATATATATATATCATGTAGTTTTATTTTTCTTCTTTCCTCCCCCCTCCCAGAGATGGTTTCCATTAGGCACAAATAGGTATAAATATGCAAAATCATTCTATACATAATTCTATTTATCAGTTCTTTCTCTGGATGCAGATAGTGTCTTTCTAAAATGCTTGTTTTCAAAAACTGTAAATGAAATCCAATTACGGTCTTCTTTCAAGCTTTGCCATTCTCCAGTTCCTATAAATCAGTTGTCAAATTAATAAGAAACAAACTAAAACCTCTGATTCTCTGCAAATTTGTATACTACAGCCTCGCATCTTTGCTACAATATAACTTAATTATTAAAGAATAAAATATAAAGGAAAAATATTGTAAAATTACCTTTAGCTTATTAATTGTCCAGAGTTCAGAGGTCTCTTGTCTGTTTGCAGTTTTGTGTAGTGTTATATAAATTACCACTTCCTGTTTGGCTCTTGGCCATGAATTTCCTGTCTCCTGCATGTACAATTCTACACAGGCATTTGTGGTTAAAATGTTTTGGGTTTTTTAAAGTCCATGTCAAAAGTACAGCGCACATTAAGCTAAGTATTGTAGATTACCATGTGTGTGTTGGAAGGAGGGGGAGGACTATTGTCAATTACATCCTTTCATGTACAGTAAGTGGAGAGCAACCCCATATTCTCTAAAAAAACAAAACAAAACAAAAAAAAAAACAAAAATCCTTCTCCCCTCTCTTTAAAAGGGACTTTATATTCTCTTATAAAATGAATAGGAAAAACACATAGCATTTTTAATCATTATTGGAGAACTGGCCTGTGAGAACCCCAAGTAATGTGTAGCCCTCATTCATAATGCAAAATAAAAGAAAACCACAGACTACTATGATTTTATCAGTCTGCAATCACTTTGTGCTGTAGCAATGCCCCTTGTCTCTGCAATGTTTCAGACATTTGCCTTACAAAATTTGAACAAAAGGGAATATGTTTTGTGAGTAAATTAAAGAATACAGATGAAGCTCCTAAGCATTCCTCCAGACTTTTAAATTAGAAGACTAGTCTAGGATTTTTTCTTAAAAGCAAAAAAGCAAAAACAAATAAACCAAAAAAACAAGGCAGTTCTCTTTCCTGAAGGTAAACTTCTCTCATATTTTTTTAAAGAAAAGACTTTTCTTGATTTTTGTCTGTTACATGATCACTGTCATGTAATAAAGTGATTTACATTTTTGAAAATATTTGGCTGTCACATTTCCTCCCTTTGTTTTTCCCCTAGATTCTTATCTATTTTCTAACCCTATCAAATTACTCATATGTAAACCACCCAAACAGTCTAATGCAGGAACTGGCTGCTTTTAGCCTAGTCTCTTACTCCTCGCTATTTTTGTCCATTTCAGTCCCAATCGTGTTTAGAAATGGAAGAATAAGGAAGGAAAAGAAGAAAGGATAGCTTTATAAAGAGGAACTGTGAAGACAAGAGGCAGAATTGAATTAGAAACATTAGCTGCATATATTGGACTAGGCCTTCTGGCTCTTTTGACTTTTAATACCAAACTCACTATTTCTGTAGCCATGTTTCTCCCTTAGTAATTCTGTAATACAGGAAAAAAAGGCGTTGTCCCTGCTCCCCAGATCTTAGTTGGAGATGCAATTTGAGCATTCAGAAGATCACAGACTTAGAGCTACCAGGGAGCCTAGATACTATTGATTCTAAATGCCTATTTTCCAGATGAGGAAATAGTCCTGGAAGAGATAAGTGACTTGTCCAGGGTCTATCTAGAGGTCTATCTAGAGTGGAGAGATAACAGTTCCAGGAACAGCTATGCCGTCTTAGAATTCTGAGGAAAGAAGGGAAATCAGGGCATAGAATGATTTGTGGTCCAAATTTGATGAGAGCAAGTTTTTGAGATTTCAGTGAAAGGATAAAACCAATGGTCTGAAATTCTCAGGGAAGCTAGATCAAGAATTATGTGAAATTCTCAGTTATACCCTTCTAATGATGGTAACACAAATAGAAATAGAGAATCAATCACTCCATTAGTGTACGCTACATGCCTATTTGTTGCCAGGCATTGTGACTGCCTTCCTTCTCAATCTTAAACAGTTCAAAACAATACTTGCCTCTGCTCCCAAATACTTTACCCATTGTCCTATCTCTGCTGATGCCTTGCCAAATCCCAATCCTAAATTACTTCTACCATTTGTCTCTTCCCCTCTTATTGATATGCTACTGAGGAAGTTATGCAAATGTGTTCACTGGTCCAGTACAATTTTGTTTTATTAACTCAGTTGGACCCTCCCTGCAGTGGCAGGATAATACTTTTACTTCTCACTGATTGATTCTCTATCACACTTCCGTTAAAGAAGGTCCAAAGCTTCTCTCTTCAAGTCTCTTATACTAGCTCTTTCTCTTACTTCTTAGTGGAGGACATTGCTTTATATTTCGTTGAAGAAATATAAGATATTTGATGTAAGATTTCTCCTTTTTTCTCTACTTCTCAAAATCCCTTGAAATAATTTCCCATTGCATCCTTCTTTAATATCTGATGAAGAAATGTCCCTTCTTATGTAGACCAACCCTTCCATATGTCTTTTCATTTTATCCCCTCCCTTCCTTATTTCTATTTCTTAGAATACCCAGCTTCATTCAAGTCTCACCTCTTTGGGAAGCCTTTCCTGATCCTACAAATTATCTTGTACTTACTTAGCTATAAATATGTTGCACCCTGACCCCCTTCAACTACAGTATGGGCTCCTCAAGGCCAGAAAGTCTTTTTTAATGATTATTTGTTTTTATAACTCCAGTGACTGGCAGTAACTAACCTTGCACATGCTAGGCATTTTTGTTGGATTGGATAAAATGCTAGGATCAGAATAAAAAAATGATCTAGAGACTACTTCACTCTAATCCCTACTATAAGCATTTTCTTTGGCTGTCCCCCATTCCTAAAATTCTCTCCCTCCTCATCTCTGCCACCTGGCTTCCCTGGCTTCCTTCAAGTTCTATCTCTAATCGCACCATTTATAAGAACCTCCCTGATCCCCCTTAATGCTAGCGCCTTCCCTCTCTTGATTTTTACCTGATTTATCTGGTATACATCTTGTTTGTGCATATTTGTTTTCGTGTTTTCTCCCCTATCAGAGTGCTTGATCCTTGAAAGAAAGTACTATCTTTTGCTTTTCTTTGTATTCCCAGTGTTTAAAAGCACAGTGTTTGGCACATAGTAGATGCTTAATAAAAGTTGGTCTAGTCAACTTGTTGACTAGAGGCTGGAAGAATGAACTAGATATAACAAGGGAACCTTTTATAGCTATAAAAGTAAAGTCCTACTCTTGAATTGAAAAATCAATTACATATGAACAGTATAGGGAATATATATCTAGACATATTTTATGTAAAAAAGACCCAAGAGTTTTAGTGAATGGCAAGCTCAATATGAGGCAAGAGCACATTTTGGCCCGGGAAATAAGTAATTTGGTCTTAGGCTTTATTGATCAAAGGACAACATCTAAAGGGAAAGAAACAATAGTTCCATGCATATGTTCCAGTACACCATATACAACTCAAACATTATATTTGTTAGTTCTTTGAGTACCCTAGTTCAACTACTTTTTCCCCTTCCTCATGGCAAGATCTTTCCAAAGAACTGTGGGAACTCAGGAGGCCAGGATTGGATTGTTGTTGTTGTTGTTTTTGTTGTTGTTGTAGGACCAATGATATCAGGAGGGTGATGTCTTGACTTGCGAGTGAATTGGATTTAAAAGAGGCAGAGCTGTGCAAAATCATCAGCCTCATTCTCTCCTCCAAAGTCATCAGGGTCCAGCGCAAGACACAGGTCAAGACAGCTGGTAATGGCCCAGAAGCAGTGGGACATCTTGACCTTTTTAAGGTAAGGGCTTTCTCAGGTCTCAGCTTATCTGGGACAACGCCCATTCAGTAATTAAAGGCTAGGTAAGAATTGAGACAAAAGATGGCCTAGTTTGCTTTCACAGAGGAATCAGTCTAGAAGTGGAAGACCTTCAGAGTTTCTGGCCAGAGCAGAAACAATTGCTATTTATGCTCACTCAGAGCCATCAGAATCCAAACAATGAGCAAGTGAGGCTTGGGCAGGGACCTATCATTGGCCAATCAGTGAGATCCAGAGTGATTTGGGTTTAAAGGCACAGTCAAGTAGCTTTATTTGAATTTCAATTGACTTTCTTAAAGCTTGTTTTTTTTTTTGAGCTACAGTTCAAGACATCTTAAATAAAAACTACCTGAGATAAAATAGTTAATTTTTTTGTTTGTTTGTTTGTTTTTGTTTTCTCCCCTTTTTTTGTTTGTTTGCTTGTTTTTTGTTTTTTTAATTGATAGTACGAATAAATAGGGAAGAAATAAATCTAGCTTCTAAAACCCAAGCAATCAAAATTTATATTCCAGGATTCAGATAGTCTGCAAAAGATAGAATCTGATCTAACAAGATCTTATCATCATGGTCTCCAAAATGCCCTATGCACTGAGTATGTGTGTTTGTCTGTGTCTAGACTCTCCCTAATTTCTAAATCAAAGGCTTACTAAACCAACATATTCCCCCACACTGACATTCTCTCTCTGTCAGGCCACTCCCATAACCCAATACAAACATCCTCACTTCAAGCAGATCTCTTATTCAGAGACAACATATATGCGGAGCATATTTTCACCCAAAACCACTTCCTCTCCTAAGCTACTGTCATACTTACAGTAACCAGGCCATTCTCCAAAATACCAATGACATACAATAATCTTGAGAATTTTTGCCACTTATAAATACCCTTCTCTTCCCCTTTGTTTTCCTTTGCAATCACCTGTACAATTGTAGGAAATGCATTATAGCAGCTTTAGAGCTCAAAGTAAAGTCAACTTTTTTATTAAAGAGAGTGGATTTCCCATTCCTGGAGGTCTTCAGGCAGGGAATACATGACTATTTGTTGGGTAAGTTGTACAGGGAATTCTTAATAAGTTATAGGTTGGACTAGAGATTCTCCAATTCCACGTAGAGAACATACGTGAGATAACAATACAAAATAATAGACGATGAGTAATAGATGAATGAAAGGTATGAGGGTTAAAGCAATCTTTTTGTTTTATTTTAAAACTCTTTACCAGAAAGCTAGCTACTGGCAAAATATCTTTTAAATTCAACTACTAGGAAATGTTGCTGACTGAATGACTATTTAATAACAGGGATGGAAAGCTATCAATCGCATCCTTATTCCCTGAAGTTATGTGCTCTACTTTAAAACAGGGGCTCTCTGGGGTAAAACCAAGCTATTTATACCTCTTAGAGAATCGAGTACCCACCCCCATAACCCCTTTTTTGCCCTTGTTATGGGCAGCAGTGCTAATCTTACAAGTCTCTTGGTTCAGCCTCTACCCACCAGAAAAGTAACTGCTCCTGTTATGTTTCTTTTCATTTCTTCTTCTCTTTCTTTGATTTCTTCCTTTCCTCTCCTTTCCTCTCTTTTCCTCTCCTTTCCTTTTCCTTTTCCTTTTCCTTTTCCTTTTCCTTTTCCTTTTCC
>NW_020954599.1:22244969-22315031 GCF_900497805.2 Vombatus ursinus
TTTCCTTTTCCTTTTCCTTTTCCTTTTCCTTTTCCTTTTCCTTTTCCTTTTCCTTTCCATCTGCTCCTCCCTCCTTAGGTACATAGACATAATGTGGACACCAAATTGGCTTTGATCCTTTTGCAGTTCAGAACTCCTACATTCAGGTGATTCTAGTAGCATTAGCCTTCCCAGTAGCAGAGATTACAGATGTGTGCCACCATATCCACCTATGTTTGAAAGGACTTAATACACATAAACTTGGCTAAGTGGTATATATTTCTCTCCCCATAGCAATAGAAGAAAAGGAATGAAAATCAGTGTATGAAAAACTTAAAAGCCTGTGACTCCTTCCTAGGCCAAGTAGAGCCAAACTAAGAAGTCCAAACAAGCCAAGCTGGTGGAGTAAGTTGCTACCTTCCTCTTGAAATTCTTTATAGTACCTCCTGTACTACAGATATTTGATGTGGGGTAGAGAAATGTGATTTTAGCACACCTCTACCCATAGCAATAGAGAAAAGGAATAAACATCAATACATGTGAAACTTAAAAGCCTGTGGCTTCTTTCTAGGCCAGATAGAGTCAAACTTAGAAGTTCAAAGGAACACAGTTTGGGTGTTTAGTTTCTAAAAACCTCTCTCGGTACTTAGAGTCAGAGAAAAGCATTAGCTCCCCATTAAGTCCCACAACAGGGCAGGGCTCTGGCTGTCTCAGCTGGGTCTTGGCCTGCGTCTTACTCCAAAACTCCTTCACCTACTAGGGCAATTACAGTCAGGGGAAAGTGGCTTGAAGATAAGGAGCAGGCTTCCTCTGGCATATGGCTATTTTATCTTTATCATTCACAAAATTTTGCAACTTTTTTATAAATTCTCTGCCCTTTGATGCTTCTTACTTTGGCAGTTCAAGCTTTTCAGTATTGTCTTGCATTGTAGTTACCTTAAAAATAAAGCAAAAATAGAAATATGTGTCCATTTGGACATTAAGGCTACACCTCACTGTTGGTCAATTCACTGGTAAAAAAATAAACAAGATGACATTTCATAGAATTTATCAATCAAGAAACTCATGTGGGCATATAATTCCAAAATCTTCTCCATGGGGGGGGCAAAAAACAAACAAACAAACAAAACAACTGAAGATATATATCACAGGTCTGCATGTATATCTATGATAAATCTGTAGGCATTATGGTTTTCTCAGTTTCATTACAGATGTAAAACCTCTGCTCATGTGCATTGGACAGCTAGTTCCCTAAAGGTCGGCATTATGATCCTGAGTGCTGTATATCTGCAAGGAGACATGATTCCTGATGAGTTGAGTATTCTCTGGGCCAACTATGTTGTAGCATACCTGGCTGAAAATGAATAAACATATCACAAAAGAAGTTCAAGAGTCATGAAGACAGGAAAGCATGAAATTTTTGAATGGCCAACAGGATATTTCCTTGGAACTGCAGGTATATGAGAGAGGTAGGCATGTCCCTTGACTTCCAGTAGATACAACCTTAGATACTGCTAAGAGTAGACTTCCTCCTAGTGAGAGCTTTCACCTGGAGAATTCACTTTCTCTTGTGTGTTCTCTCTTCTACTCTAGAATATATAACTTCTCTGATTTCACCCTCCTGTTTGTTTTAATTAAAATAAAAATCACATGCTATTTGAGGTGTTTTGTTTTGTTTTGTTTTGCTTTTTGGATCTAGTATTTATTGAAGGGAACCAAGCTGATGAGAGTAAACTATTATCTTTCTCTTGACTGTAATCAGATGTTTTTTTTCTTCTCTGAATCCTTTATTGTATACCTGATAGAAAGTTGGCATTGAAGCCATGGTGACCTGGGTTCATGTCCTACCTCTGACACTTGCTGGCTCTCTGACCCTGGGAGGATGTATGAAATATTAATGGAGAGCTAGCACCTCTGGTGTGAGGGCTTTCCAAGCTCTTTTCAGAGTTGCTCATCTACTTTTGGTGTTTGCCTGGCACTTAACTCTCACTTGTGACTCCAAGTAGCTGGAGCACACCCTGGTAAATCATCTTGGCAGATGGGCTAAACCAGGTTGAGGGTAACAGACAGACTGCAAACCCGTTGGTGAGTTAGGATGGTGTTTACCCCAAACGTGAAGATTTCCTCCAGCAGAATGAGTGGATGAAAACAATTTGATCTAATGGCCATGAACACAGCTGAAGTAGGCACTATGGACTGCTTAGAGCTTGGTCAGACATTGATGACACAAAAACCATCCGCTGTATCCCTCTCCATCTTTAGTAACCTTGTCTTTTGTCTTGCCACTAGACTTTGATTACTCTGGAAGAGAAAGTGAGGCTGATGACTTTTTGCCACTCTGACTCACTTAAATCCAATTCTTACTTGAGTCAAGACATCACTCCATGATGTCACTGGCCCTCTTTGAAAACAAAGGACAAACAACATGTGTGTGTGTGTGTGTGTGTGTGTGTGTGTGTGTGAGTGTGAACAACATATTGTATCCCTATACTACTGACATTTGTTGTATGGTAAATATATTTAATTCTAGGCAGATTGAGGTCCAGCAGATAAAGTACTGGACCTGGAGTCAAGAAGACTTGAATTCAAATGAAGCCTTGGACATTTATTAGCTATGTGACCTTGGGCAAGGAACTTAACTTCTGTTTGCCTCATTTTCTTCAACTGGAAAATGGGGTTAATAACAGCTTCTATCAGGTTGGGAGGATCAAATGAGACATTTGAAAGGTGATTAGTATAATGCCTGACACATAGTAGGTGCTACATAAATGCTTATTCATTTCCTTCTTCTAACCTTCTAGCCTTCTTGGAAACAGAAGAATGAAGGAGAAATGGCCTAGCCACTCCCTCCTGATGATGCCAGTACAATCTTCCTCCCACTCTCTGCAAAGACTGAAATTGCAATCTCCCTTGGAGACAGGGTGGGCCAGATACCACATCATTTCCATGTCCTACACTGATCATGTAGAGTTAGAAATTCTAAGAGAATTAGAAATATGCACTTTGGAGTAAAGAACATAGTTTGGATGAAATCAAGAATCAAACTTGGTATTTAGCAACTATTCGCATAAGGTTCTGTGCTAGGTGTTGGGATATACAAAGAAAATTAGACTGTGTCAAAGAGGTTATAATCTACGTGGGGAGATAATTTGGGAAGTGGATAGGAACTTTTATTTCACTGAAGTAGGGAACTGTAAATGAGAATATTCCCTCTACTAAATGCAGAACTATCTATTTTTAGTGGTTGCCTGAGGGCACTGATAATTTAAGAGATTTGTCCACATTATCCAATCAGTATGTCTTAGAAGCAGTACTTGACTAGAGTTCAGTTCTCAGAAACACTTGCCACCATACTGCATGGGAGGTGTGAGGCAGTAAAAGATAATAAACACAGGAATAAAAAAAAAAAAGGACTATGATGTATGTAAAGATGAGTACACATTGGGGGCTATAAGAAGTCATAGGAGGGAGAGATTACATCTGGTTGAAGGGAGCAGGGGCAATATGAAGGATAAGGTGGCATTTTAGCTTGGTCTTGGAGGGTGGGAAGAATTGTGGCAGAAAGAGATGCAATATGAGAGTCAGGAATGAGTGATCACATGAGCAGTCCTGCCTCACCTATAAAGGACTCTCTACAATGCCATTGGAGCCCTTCACCTTAGACACTCACTGCACCAATGGATTACTACTCACTCCACCAATGGAAATTACTCTAATCTTATGGCCTTTTCCTCTGGTTGTCTGGTTCTTCCCAGAACCTCTATGTAATCTGGAGACCCAGGGCAACCATGTCTTCATTCCTTTCCAGGCTGCTCTTCTGAATCATCCCCACAGGACTCTCTCTACCATGCCGCATCTCCCCACTGAAAAGGGAGTGCCTTTCCAACTATTTTTATGTGACATCTTTCCCTTTTAAAATGTAAGCACCTTGTGGGCAGGTGCTACCTTTCTTTCTCCTTGTATTTGTATTCTCAATATTTAGCACAGGGCCTGGGATGTAGTAAATAAATGCTTGTTCACTTGACAAAGGTGGGAAAAGGTGGGACAAGTACAGAGAAAAGTTCTAATTTGACTGCATCAAAGAATATGTGAAGGGGGAGTCAGTAAAGGTATAGTAGAGCCACTTAGTAAAGCACCTTTAATTTCCAGACAAATATTTCTAATGCAAGTTCAGTTTAAAATAGACTTTTCTAGTTTTGATGAAATAAGACAGGCTTCTGAAGGATAGTTTGGAGATGGGGGGAATCAAGAGGCAGAAACCAGGTAGGATGTGATCACAATAGTTTAGGGAAGAGTTAAGGGAGTCTTTAACTATAATAGTGGCAGTGAAAATGTAAAGGAACATGAGAATGAGAAGGATATTACTTAAGTAATATGGAAAGTACTACTCGGCTAGGGATAGATCTACCTACTGAGATCTCAGCGCACCAAGCATGACAACTATAAATTATAGATAAGTACCAGAGGTGCCAATCTGCATCAATGGAGGGAATTTATACCCTAGAAGTTCCTCACAATGATGAAATCACAGATTGTGAATCTTCTACTATGTATTAAAAGATTTAGAGTATTACTTTAAGCCCTTGGAAAGATAGAAATCATTAAGATGTGATCCTTATCCTCATGGAACTTACAATCTAGTAGTAATATAATAATAGTAATGCAATAATGATAATAGTTGTAATAGTAGTAATACAAGCATGGGTAGCTGGTTGGTACAGTGGATAGATAGAGAGCCACGTCTAGAGCCAGGGAAACTTCAGTCCTAATATGAAATCACACACTTACTAGCTGTTGTGACCTTGGGGAAGTCATTTAACCTTTCTTTATCCCAGTTTCCTTATCCGTAAAATGAGGATAATAATAACACCTACATTCCAGGGTTGTGAAGATCAAATGAGATATTTATAAAGGTACTTAGCATACTAGTTACTATATAAATGTTACCCATTATCATTATTTTTGTTACTACTACTTTATGGCAAAATTAGGGTTTTTCTGATAATCTCTTAAATTCTCCTGTTTACTTTGGTCAGACATAGGCTAGGTCAATACATATGCTTAAAAAGAGAAACTACTTGGCAAGTTGTGAGACAGATGTCAAGATGACTGCAAATAATTGGCTTATGCAGAAATGCACTGATGGGCACATTGAGTGTACATCCCAGCAAGCCTGACATAACATAGCGTGAGTTGTCAGGACACTGAGTGAGATAACCCTAAGAGGTATACCAAACAGAATTAAGGGAATTTTTCTGTGTTTAGATCAGAAAGTCAAATCTGTGAGCATTTATTACAAGCCATCAAGAAACCCAGGAGGACATTGAACTGTCTCTGAAAGTTTCATTTATCGTCAAGGGAACACCAAGTAGAAAAAAAAAATAAAAAGGTAAAATGAAATGTTCATTGTCCTGCTGTTTTCACAGACACGTGAATTAACTCATCTGGAAGAGGGCAGTTGCTAATTCAGTCAACACAACAGTGTCTTGAAAATTCTCAGCTGGGAACAGAAACAATCTTTTCCCAAACTGTTCTTCCTGCCAGCCACAATTTGTAAAATTGAACTTCACTTTTAATGGGAAGTTAATCATTGATTTTAACTTCTCACTTTCCATTGCCACACTAAGGAAGCATATTGAATTTGATCAAATGCATTATTTTTCTGTCTAGGAATGATTATTTAAATAGCCTCAAAGTGAGAAAAAAATAATGTATTACATTCCAACCAATTTGCAATGGAATTCTAGTTCATCTACAATCACCATTATCAACCTTGGCTGGACCTTACTCCTTAGGAGTTTTTTTCCCCCCCTCTCTTCTCATAAAAATTGGGCTCAGAATTACTGAATCTAGGATAAGAAGGGAAGTGGTCCACTGGGGAACACTTAAAAAAAAACAAAACTAAATTTCACATTTAAGTGTTTGACAACCAAGACAACTAATAGAAATATGTGAAATAAAAAGTCATTACCCAGTAGATAAGTGATCAAAGGATATGAATAAATGGTTCCCACAAAAAGAACTATAATCAGTCATATAAAATATGAAAAAAAGAATTATAGGAAAACACTTCACTTCCATCTTTTGGGGACGTGAGAGAGAGAAGTTTTTTTTGAATTTTATTTTAAAAGTTATTTGCTCTAAGAGATATTTCTTTTTTCATAAGAGAGAAGAAGGAAGAATACAAGGAAAAATTTAGATGGGGCCAGAAAAGACAACAATATGTATATTTTTAAAGGAATCAAAATAATTATTTTGATTTTTCCGATACTAGCATTCTTGTGTAGTATCCATTCAAATTCATACCATGAAAATCATACCATGCTCAACATATTCAAGCCAACCTCCAAAGGATATGCCAAAAACTCCTACAAAAATGTGGAATTATACCATATTTACATCCATAATCTAGCCACATGTACATAATAGGTCATTAATAAATGTGATTAAATTGAACTAAATTTGATAGGAAATCAGCTCTGTTCCAATGCCTCATCTATATATGGAGGTAACCTTAGGGTTCTGAATACTTTCCCAATGGAACCAACAAAGGCAGGTCCTACCAAGCTGGAAAGACTTTGAGCATTCCTCATGGAATAGACCTCATGAAGGATAGAGAGACTCCTCACTAAAATGTTGGCCATGAGGGGATGACTTTTGTGGGGATATTCTGACCAATGAAGAAAATAAAAATCCCCCAAATCCCTCATTCATGTGTGTTTCTCCTTCCATTGCTTTACTAACAGTGTCATTATAAAAATAAAAAAGGGTGGGGGAGAGGAGAGAGAGAGTATTAATAATCACTTAGCTCTTAGGTCTTCTATGAAGATCAATTTATGATTTTATCTATATCGCTGATTAAAAAAATACTAAAAACTAAAAATGACAGTGAGTTTTATTCCCAGTTGTTATTTTTTGTCATTTTAAAGAAATGATAGTGACAAATGGCAGCAAAGAGGGCAAAATGTGTCATCTTTTGCTGCCACCAATCCTGTAATGATAACCCTAAGAAGACACATGGAAACCTGGATTCCTGAAAGAATGAATTAATGAGTGTGTAAAACAACAACAACAACAATAACTCTGTGTGTGTGTATATACATATATGTGTATACACACACACACACACACACACACACACACACATATATTACTATGAGCCAAACATTGTGCTGTCTGGTGTAACAAACATAAGCAAGAAAAGTAGTCCTTACCCTCAAGGAGTTTAAATTCTAATGGGATAAGACTATACAAAAAGGAAGCTAAAATAGATGGTCAATAACCTCTGCTTATTTGATATTCACCTCTTACTATTAGGGGTTGGGTCAGCACATGTTCCAAGCCTCAGACTCAGTTTTGTCCATCCAGGTAGGGACCAGTATAATATTAAACACCATCCCAAACCCCCAGAGTTACTCTGTTATGTTTTTTTTTTCCTTTTATCACTTTTTGTTCTAGTTAGCCTGAGGGGGTAAAGAAAACTAATTCAATCAGTTGATCAGTCAGTCAACAAGTATTTATTATATGCTAACTGTGTGTCAGGATTGTACTAGTACAATCAAATGCCTTCATAAAATTATTTTATTTTTATTCTGTTAAAAAGTAGGTTCTCATGAATTTAAGAATGTAGAATATATTCTCATTTAGGAGGAGACACCATTAAATTTCTGTCTTTGGATTCCTAATGCCTTGTTTATAATAGAAACAATAAATATTTCTTCCTTTGTATTTGTTGAATTTAATTATTATGAGCCTTAAGATTCCTTATAAATAGATATGGAAGGCAAAGAGCAATTAATCATTGATTATGTTTCAATCATATTTGATACAGAAAACCTCTACCCTTCCTTTTCATAACCCCAATCCTATTTCAATAATGAAAAAAAAAATCTCCATAGACTTGAGGTCCATATCCTCTCCTAAATCTAGAATGAAGCTAGATGCTACAAAGTAGAAAGAAGAATAACAATTAAGATGCCCAATAATTTAAGGGTGGGGTTTCAATACAAGAATAATCCAGTAACAAAATAAATAGTTTTAAATACCTGTATGAAAATGAATAAACTATTGGAAACAGGCAAGTTTCATTAAATATCCTAGACAAAGAGAGGTGACCTTGTAATCTTGGTAAGATGGCATCTATAACTGAAATTTGATTTTGGAAGACTATACATTATTATTTTTTAAAGACCAGAATGACAAAAGAATATACTCATATGAAAAAAGTTGTCAACTAGAAGACAGAATTGAGTGTAGACTATTTGGATAAAGACCTTTTTTTTTTGGCAACAGTTTGTTTAATTAAATAGGGAAGTTTGGAGTTGCCTCAATTATGCTCTGTTAACTTCTCATTTTTATTCTTTCTTCCAATTTGGTATTGATTTAAAAAAAATAGTATATTTCAATTAGCCTAAATCCATTATAATCAATATGCATAGTCAGGCAAAACATTCTCACTAAAATCTAGATTTTTCATTCTACGTACTGAGCCGATGAAACCTGTCTTGAGATAGTTAGCATGCTTCATCATTAGTCCTCTGGAATGACAATTGCCTATTGCGTTGATTGGAGATTTAAAGTCATTCAGAGTTGTTGATCTTTACAATGTGTTATTGTATAAATTGTTCTTTTGGTTCTACTTATTTCACTTTGCATCCATGCATTTGTCTTCCCAAATTTTTCTGAAATTGTCTCATAATTTTTTTAAATGATATTTCATTACATTAATATACTGTAATTATTTCTCCCCCAGTCATTCTTCATTTGATAGGGAGCTCTTAAGTTCTGACTTCTTTGCCACTACAAAAAAAGCTGTTATAAATATTTTTGTACTTACAGGTCTTTTTCCTCTTTATCTGATCTCTTTTGAGGTTTGATGTTGACTTTTATCTCTGTACTATAAGTCAGTGATTTGCTCATACACAGATAGCTGATTCAAAAATGACTCCCAACTGGTAGTTTCTTGCCTGTTTAAATATAATCAATCTCTGCCTAGTACAACACGCTAATATAATCTTAGGCTGTAATTAAGAGGCATGGTGCCTAGAACAAGGTAAATAATATCCGTATTTGATACTGTGGTACAGTAGACCGATTTTGAAATAAGAAGAGCTTGGTTTGAATCCTGGCTCTAGCTAGTTGTGTGACTTTGAGCAAATCACTTAAATTTGCTAGGCCTCATTTTCCTTATTCCCTGTAACACCAAAAGATTGATGTCAGGTGTTCTTAATCTTTTTTTTTTTTTCCTTTTCTATCATGTATCCTTTTGGCAGCCTGGTGAAACCCATGGACTTCTCAGGATAATGCAAAATTCATAAAATAAAATGCATAGAATTATAAAGGAACCAATTCTATTTAAATAATTATAGATTTAAAAAATGTTTATGGATCCCAGGTTACAATCCCTTAATATAAATTATCTCTAAGATTATTTAGAGATAATCTCTAAGATCCTGTCTGTTTCAGTGAGCCAACTCTGATCTGATCAGACACTCTTGAAATATTGTGTTCTGTTCAGGGTGCCACATTTTAGAAAAAAAGCATTCAAGCTGGAGAGCATTTATAAAAGAAAATTCAGAATGTTGAATGACATTTAAACCATACTATGTGAGGACTGGCTAACGAAACCATGGATGTTAGCTTAAAAAAATAGAGTACTATAATGGGGGTGTGTAGTATGGAGATGGTAGCTATCTTCTGAGTGAGTTGAAGAACTATCTTGCAGAAATGAGGTTAGCTTTTTAATCTCGATCCTAGAGGAGAGAACCACTCACAATAGGTGGGATTTGAACAGAGGCAGATAAAGGTTTCATGTAAGGGAACATGTCTTAATAATGAAAACTGTCTAAGAAAGGAAAGGAATAACTTAGAGGCAGAGCATTGGCCCTCATTGGAGGTCTTCAAGTGAAAGCTGGTGGAGATGTGAAGGGGATATTTGATCAGGCATAGGATAGCCTCTGAGGTCCTTCTAATTATAAGATTCTTTGATTCTGTGAAACACCCAGTTCTCATACTGTTTACAAGTCATTAGTTTAACTTTAGCTACTTAATATGTAATATTTGTCCTATGACCAATTGGTATGTATATATCATGATAATTTATTCTTGAAGAGGGCAGGAAGGCGTTGGCCTCGTTAAACATGGAGTATCACCAAAAAAAGAACAAAACAAATAAAATAAACTAGATCTTCATGGAGACTACTGATTATAGACATAGCAGTCATTTCAGAATCAACCATCAAAGTGCAGCCAGATGATCACTTGGTAAGAATGAAAGTCAGCTCAACATCAAATTCGAGAATGTGAATTATGAGAATGTGCAATTATAGAAGCTCCAACTTTTTTTTTCAACCACTCATAGTCTTTTGCCTGGTTTCTAGCCTCCTGTAGAAGAACTATTCCATCATACCAATCTCCCATGGTTGAGGTGACAGGAGAGGGTGATATTCCATCCATCAAGTCTCTAGCCTGGTCTCCTATTTTGGTGGAAGGAGAGTAACACCATTCTTTTCATTCCAAGTACTCCTCCCTCCCTGAACTGTCTAATGCTCTAAAAGGATTCCAGCCCGAGAGCAGAGTGCTATGGACATTGAACAATCTGTCTAAAATTGTCCCTTAGTGTTTAAAAATCTCCTCCCTGGTCGTATTCTCCCATTTCAGTGATTCTAATCTTTGATGATCTGATCCCATTCAAACCCCATTTCCCATCTTCTATTTCCCAAACTTTACTTCCATTCCCTTTGCCTTCCCCTCTTCTTTTACCAGTGTTTACCCCCAAACTACCCACTCTTCAGATATGCTTTCTAGAATACCTACTCCATAGGCAACAAACGCTTTCATCTTAAATCTTTTCCTTTTTCTCCCTTTTCAATTCCAGCTCTCACTGAGACCTGGTTTCTTCCTGATGACACAGCCTCGCTGGCCACCCTTTCCAGCACTGGCTGTACTTTCAATAATTCCCCCAATTAAAAGGCAGAGATAGGGCAGATGGAATACTTCTTGCTTCCCATTGTAACTTCCAGGTTCCTCCTTTACCACCGTCACTCAGTAACCTCTTTTCTTTTTTTTTCTTTTTTTTTTTTCAGCCAAAGACATCCATCATACTGGGCAGACTCTTAAGGAGTAAGCTATTGGCTAGATTTTAAGAATCTGAGCAGTGGCTAGATTCTAAGAATCCCAGTCAGTAACCTCTCTTCTTGTGAGATTCATTCAATCCACGTCTGTCATACAATCGAAATTCTGGTAGCTGTGGTCTACCAACCTCCAAAAACCTCCCCATCTTTCCTCAATGAGTACAGTGCCTAGTTCCTGATGTTTTTCTCCTTAACTTCTGCCCTGATACTAAGGGAATTCAATGTACATACTGATACTCCCTCAGTATCTTAACCTCCTTATTCCTCAATTTACTAATTTCTCATGACCTGCTTCACCACCCTACCTCATCCACACACAAAGATGGTTATCCATTTGATCTTATCACAACCAAAAGGTGCACTGCCTCCAAGTTCATGGACTCAGCAACTCCCTTATCTGATCAAAACTGATTGTTACCCCACCTCTCTCTCTTCCTTTCTACTCCAAATTCTATTTTTTGCTTATACCATAACCTTCAATTTCCTGACTCTTCAGTCCTCTCCTAGGACATCACCCCTATATTTGCTACAGCCTCTTCCTTTCCCCATGTTGACCCCTTGTTGATCTAGCTCAAGTCTGCATGGTCCTTGAATCCCTTGAAACATCATCATATAAGCAAACTTGGGCTCCCAAACTTCAGTTTCAGATCACTCCCACCACTGACTGCCTTTGGTCTTATGCATGTGCTAATGAAAAAAAGTGGAAGAAATCATTAAACTGGGCAGACTGGATCCACCACAAATTTATGTACCATCACCTAAACTGAGTCTTCACTGATGAAAGACAATTCTTTTACATCTCCCTGATTTACTCACTATCCCAAGGCCTTCAAACTTTTTCATTTCTCCTGAAACCTTTTATGATTTTTCTTCTCTCAGCTGAGAGTGTCTCATATTTTACTGAAAAAATTGAGAGGTCCCTCTTCTTCCCTCCTATTCATCTCACATCACTCAGAAACCTTCTTCTACTATCTTCACCTTCATCTCATCTCACATAAAATGTTTGCACTTATTGCCAAGGTTAATTCCTTTACATGCAAAAATTACCTCATTCCACCCATCTGCTCCAACAGATTGCATTCTCTACCATTCCTACTCTCCCATTTATCTTTAATCTCTCCCTGTCTATTGACTGCTTCCCTACTTCCTACATGCCTATTTTTCTCCTATCAACAAAAATTCCTCATTTGATCTATCCATCCCAGTTAACTATCATCCCATATTTCACTTGTCTTTTGTGACACAACTCCTTGAAAAGGTTTTCTACAGTAGGTGCTTCCATTTTCTTTTCTCTATTCCCCATAGTCTGGCTTCTGATCTCATCATTCTACCTAATCTACTTTCGTCAAATCATGTCTTAATTGGCAATTCTAATATCCTTTTCTCAATCCTCATACCTTTTGAACTCTCTGGATCTTTTAACATTGTCAAGCACATTTTTCTCCTTGTTACTTTCTATGTTGTTGTTTTTTTGAATGACATCAATTTCTCCAGATTCTCCTTCTATCTATCTGACTATTCCTCAAGTCTCCTTTGCTCGATCTTTATCCAGGCCACACCCAATGATGGTCAGGGTTCTGTCCTGGGCTCTTCCTCTCTACCATTTCACTTGATGATCTCATCAGTTCCCATAAGTTCAATTATCATTTCTACTACACTCATAATTCTGGAATCCAACCCTAATTCTTCTGCTGATGTCATCTTTCATCTCTAACTATCTATTAGACATCTTAAAACATACGTCCAGTCTTCAGGTCATTAATTCCAAAACTGAACTCATTATCTCCACCCCCCAAAAAACAAATAAAAAAAACTTTTCAAACTTCCTTATAACTGTTGAGAATAATACCATTCTCCTGGCCTCCAAGGCTTACAAACTAGGTGTCATTTTCATCTCCTCATTCTCTCTCTCTCTCTCTCTCTCTCTCTCTCTCTCTCTCTCTCTCTCTCTCTCCCTCTCTTCTCCTCCCCATATAAAATCTTTTGCTAAGGTCTGCCAATTTTGTAACATCACTCAAATATACCTCCTTTCCTTCTCTGACACTTCTACAATCCCAGTGCAGGCTCTAATCACCTCTCCCATAGATTACTGCAATAGCTTGCTGATTGGTCTGTCTCTATTCTAGTTCATCAACCATTCGTCTCTCAATGTTATTTTCCCAAAGCTCAGATCTGACTGTGAAACCCTCCTACTCAATAAATTCCAGTGGCACCCTTTCACCTCCATGATCAAATATAAAGTGCTCTGATTGGCATTCAAAGAGCTTCATAGCTTGTTCCTTATCCCACTCATCTTTCTATTCTCATATAGCTTATATGCTTGTAATTCCTTGAACAAGATTCCATTTCCTGACTTTGGGCATTTTCAGTGGCTGGCTTCCATACATAAAAAGCTTTCTTCTATATCTCTGCCTTCTATCTTCTCTGGGTTCCTGCAAGTCCCAAATAAAATCCCACCATTTCTAGGAGCTCGTCCAGGTTTCTATTAATTTTTATGTGTTCTGTGTGTTGATTTTTTCCCCTCAGTGTATCCAATATATAGCTCGTTTATACATAATTAGTTGTATGTTGTCTGTCCCATTAGGTTGTAAGCTACCAAAAAGCAGGAGCTGTCGTTTACCTTTCATTATATCTCAGTGCTTAGCATGATGCCTGACACTTAGTAGGACTTTAAGAAATGTTTATTGACTGACTGCTTCTCATTAAAATTTTAAATTAAAAATATGAAAACATATACATATATGTGGAAAAAGTAGAAAAGGTACATACATGTATATATTCCATTTCTATCTAAAAGTATTAAATATAAATATTTCATTTCCATAGTGGAGGCACATATACTCATCAATATAAAAATAGTCATATTGTACATACTTCTCAAAGATTCTTAATATCTCAGTTTATATTGACATTTCTCTATTTCAAATACTTAAATAATGAGTTTCAAGTGTGGAAAAAATTTCATTTATTACTTTATTCTGGGAGGACAGGATTAACAATTACTGCCTCTAAAATTAAATACTATAAATTTATATTTTGAAATCTTGACATGTTCAATTGTTATCATATTGCAAGTAAACACCACCATATAATTTGATTTAGTTAAAATAACAAGTAGACATTTGCAGGGTAGCTTAAATATATTAATAAAACTCATTGTCCCACAGTCAAGTGTTCAGGGATCCATTTGGAAATATAATCGAATCAGCATCAAAAGTAGAGAAAAAGAAGGCTCAATTTTTATAAGATTATCAATAAAAACCCAAACTTTGTTTCCATTTAACTAGATGGCTGTGTTGACTGCCAGATAGTTCAGTATTGAAATACAAATTGTGTGCTTTGAGCTATAAACCTTGTAGCTTGCAATGGCATATTTCAGGTTTTCCAAGGTTATATTCCTTAATATTAGTGTTTTGAACATAGTTTGATTTAATATCCCAAATAGCATAGAGTCTAAATTCCTATTTGTGATTGTTGTCAATTTAAGAACATGTATATTTGGGGGTTTGATTCGTGATTTATCATGACTATTAACTGTTTGATGAAATGAAGTTTTAAAATTAGTAATTGCTTTGTCAATACTTACTAATACTTCAGTTGTCTGGGGATAAAAAAATGTGTCTCCTGAGTGTGGAGCTCACAGATTAGTGAGTAACAGGGCTCAGTAATAAAATCTCTTTGTGAGCAAATCTAGACGAAAGAAGCATTCTAAGATTAATGTTCTATTCATGTCCCAAATGCTTACTGCTTACAAACTTCAGAAATGTAGCAACTTAAGAGAGTGGAAAGTATAACTGCATCAATTGTATATCTGAGTAGACATAGATACATTCAGGTCTTGGTATTATAACTGCTATATTTAATTTTTATTAATCATAAAATCTCAGATTTAGAAGGGATCACAAAGACCCTATGGGCCAATCTTTCCTTGACCAACACAATACATTTAATATCCTCCAAAATTTGCCATTCAGCTACTGTTTGAAGCCCTCCAATGAAGGGGAACTCATTATTTTTCACATTTGGATAGCTCTATTAATTTTTTATGTAAAGACATTTTGTTTGTTTGTTTGTTTGTTTTGTTTGATTATTTCCCCTTACAACAAACATATCTCTTGCCTCTCTGTAGCCCATGGCTCAAAGGTCTACTCTCAGGGCACGGAGGAAAAAGTCCTACATGATAACCTTTCAAACACTTTAAAGATGATTCTCACATTCCTTCAAAGTGTTTTCTCTCCAACCTAAATAGTATTTTAGTCTGGCCATAGTCACTGACAGCTTCAGCTATTGGATTCTGGCAAGTCATTTAAGTGCTTCAACCTCAGTTTCCTCATCTGTAAAATGTCAGCAATAATAATCATACTTTCCTCACAGAGTTATTGTGAATACAAAATGGTATAATGTACTTTAAAATACTTTTCAAACCTTAAAGTGCAATGTGAACACTAGCAATTATCATTAATTTTTATTAGCATGTAAGTATGTAATTGATGAAGATGATGAACAATCAGTGGTTCTATAGTAGGTTTTCCAGTCTTCTCCCAATTTTGATAGCCTTCTTCTAAACATGGTCTAGCCTAGCTAAGACTTTCTTAAAATATTGTCATCAGAACTAAGCCCTATTCTACAGATGTGGTCTGAACATAGAGTGTTGCTTCTGAATCATTGTGAAGATTATTGAACTTGTTCCATTTTCATTACAGGGGACATTAAAGAATATGTTGTAATCTTTCATTTTACTCAGGGTATTTTTATCCCATTTCCTTCATTGTGAAGTACTTGCACATTGATATAGCACTCTTTTTTTCATTGTTTGTTCCAATTCTTTATTCATTCTCCTCCTCAATAAGCTTTTACCAGTTTTTATCAGTCACTTTGATGATATTCTATGGTGCCTTTTCTATAAAAGTGCTTCTTACTATTAATCCTTTCCTTTCCATAAAGCCAAGAATTGTTGTGCTCCTCTCCTGCCACCCCTTTGGCCTGTTCTTTGTTTATTCATGCCACCTCAGTTGCACAAAATCTGTTACCTACCTTCAAAGGGATGATCATGGCCTTTTAGACTACTGTCTCAGAATCTGATAGACCATTGTAGCTGTACATATTCTCCATCTTTTCTAGTCCCAATCTTTTCTTGGCTCAATCTTCTCTATGACTAACTTTCTTCAAAGCCTAGGCAGACTCGGGGCAAAAGGGAAGGGGCACCTTGAAGGTATCAAGGGAAGGCTTCCCTGGGAACGCAGCTGAGGAGAAATGTTTACAAGCTTCTGTAAGTGAATTGTTTCTCACCTTGCTCTGACTCCTTCTAATTGTTTCCTCCTCCAAATTATTCCACCTTTTTAAATAGTGTCATACTTCTGGTTTCCTCTCTCCTTCACGATCTTATTTCCCTACTTCCAGGCTCTAGATTTCTCCACAGCACTTGCCTTTCTTTTGTCTTAAGACTCTGGGCTAATCTAACTGATGGGGATGAATCTGCCCTAGGAATGTTGTTCCTTTGGTATATTGTTAAGAGGCAAAAAATCATTATTTAAAACTGTAGACACTCATGGGAATGCAAAGATGTCCTGGGCCCACTTAGCTGTGGGTGAGGGAGATGGAGTAACAGGAACAAATATCTGTTAATTTACTCTTCACTTCTTTTTCTGTAAGAATTGTTTTGTGTTGGGTTCTTTCCTTTTTATGCTTCCTTCTCCCATATGTGTTATGTTATGGGTATGTTTTTTATCATGTTTTTGATGTGTTTGTGTGTGAGCATGTATGCATGAGCTATGTTCATGCTACATTTAATGCTTCCATCTTTGATTCCAAGATGGTTTGAGTATCATTTACTAAATTAAATAAATAGATAAAACATTTATCAAAAGCTTACTATACGCCAGGCACTGTGCTAAATGCTGGGAATAAAAAAACAGGCAAGCAAGATGGTTCCTGTCCTCAAGGAATTTACATTTTAATGGGAAAGGAAACAATGCATAAAGAAAAATTAGAAGAGAGAAGGGATACTCAAGGCACTGCAGTAGAATTCTAAAATGAGGCAAGGTAAAGCCAAAATTGACCTATCAAAGCCCACAGTGATTCAGGAGCAGAGTCAAGTTTTCCACAGTGGAGTGACTGGAGATGATGGACCAAGTGGAAAGAGCATAGCTAGAGATGTCAGACAATTTCGGTGGAGGCTTGGAACCAATCACGAAAAAGCCAAAAAGAAGTCCAGGATGATGAAGTCTCTGTTATTTGCACAAGAAAGAATTTATATAATATATAGTCACTGTCCTCAGAGAGCTTACCGGATAACAAGTAGGTAAGATCTAGATAAAGTAACTATAATGCACAAAATCAAATAATAATGTGTTACAGACCAAAGTATTTTAGTGAAGGAAACAAGTATTTATTAGGTGCCTGCTGTAGTAACTGCTTTACAAATGTTACCTCATTTTATTCTCGCAACAAATTAGGATAGTAGGTGCTATTATTTATTATCCTCATTTTACAATTGAGGAAACTAAGGCAAACAGAGGTGAAGTGACTTTGCAAATATCTACACAACTAGAAAATGTCTCAGTTAGAATTTCAATTCAAGTATTCCTGACTTCAGGCCCAGTTCACTATCCAGTGTACCACCTAGTTGGGATACAAAGGAGAAAATTCATACTGACTTCAAATCTTCAAAATTCTTTTGGTGGAATTTTTTAAAGAATGGTAATGAATTGAGAAAGCAAAGTGGAAGTGGGAAGGCCCTCAAAGTACATAAAATAGTATGAGCACAGGAATGAAGGGGATGGAATAATATTGCCAATGTTTCTAAAGCACAGGGTGTCCAAATTGATTACAGTGCATAGAGGAGAGTAATATAAGATAAGATTAGAAACACAGGGCAGTGTCAGGTCATGGATGGCCTTACATACCAAGTAAAAGAGTTTGAATTTTGTTTGATAGATAAAGAAGCATTAAAAAATTAGGAACAGAAGAATCCCATAATCAAATATATGAATACAAGAGATTATTCTGAATAATAATAATAAATAGCTAGTATCAATACTTCTCTCTATAATGCTGTGGCTCTATCAACAAGGTCATAGTTGTGGTTAAGACACAGTAAAAAAGTGATTCAGTACTCACCCAGAAGAAATAAAATAGCAATAATATAATGAATGCGAAATATGTATGTCTAATCTGAATTGGTTTTGTCATTTATCAACTTCAGCCTACATTTTTATGACCACCTTCTTAACTCACTAGAAACACTTTGACATAGTTTTTGTTGTGCCAGGCACCAATCCAAATTAACAAACTTTTCCATCAGAATCCATGTTACAGAGTGAAGGGGCAGATGAGGATGCAGAGCATCTACTGGGCAATATGCCCCACCTCCTAACCAATAACCCGTGCTCCTTGTCGATTTGTCTTGAGTCTCCTTATTTGATACTCATACCCATGCATGCTTCTTTCATACCCCATTCTATTGGAAATATAAGGAAAAACTGAAAGCTGGAGTACATTATCTCATCCATTCCTTATAACAATACTTGTAAATTAAGTATAGCAGACAATATTTCCATTTTTCAGATGAGGAAACTGAGGTTCAAAAAGGTTATATGACTTGCCAAAATATATACTGGTAATAAATATCAGAGGTTGGACTTGAATGCAGGTTTCTAATGGCACCAAGTCCAATGCTCTCTTCACACTACTCAATTCTGCTTCTCCATCAAAGGTACCCAAGGCAAGAGGTGTTTAGGAGCATTTGAGATGGAGATTCTGGAGTGTTTAATTCTCTAGCTTAATATGTCATTTGTTTCCATTAATCTATTTAAGAGTAGGTTTCTTTTATTCATCCATCAGTGTTTCACCACGATAAGAGAGTCCTCTATAGTCTGAGTTCAATCAAAGTCCACTCATGTCTCCAGGATCATTAAGTCTCCAGGATGTAAGTGTTGTCAGGTGATTATTGACTTTGGACCGTAAGCATCAGCTCTGTGGCAAGAATGTCACTACTCATAATTCATTGAATTTGCTATTGACAGCTTGTTGATCGGCACATTTAAAAATTTAACATGACCTCTTCTGAATGCATCACTCAAGACAACAGGCCACAGAGCCAACCTCATGGAATAATGGAATTGATGAAATATGCTACACTGGGCCAGCAGAGCAAATGTTTTATCTTTGACAGTGGAAGCAAAGATATGAGAAGGAGAGAGCATAGTCATTTTTTTTCCCAGCCATCAATAATACAAGGTTATTTTTGACTCCAAGTATCCTACTCCTTGATAACTTTTGTGGACTTACCATTACAAAAGTAGATCTTGAATTATATCTTCATTTAGAGTGCAGGGTATCCTCAAAAAGTTAATGCAGTTTTAAATTTAAAACAGCAAACTGCATATATATATGTGTTCAAGTCCTGCTTCTGACACATGTTAATTGTTTTAACTATTAGAGTGATAAATAATTTAACTTCTCCATGCCCAGAAAACTCTCCAAGGCTAGAAGCTGTTGATATGCATTGATAGATAGGGTTTCCTGACCAGAGGATTCCTTGTGTCTCTAAGAACAGATATCTGAATCAAAATTAAATTTTAGATTATATTTTAATTCAACATACATTTGTGTATGATAGATAAAGTCATAATATCTACGTAGGTTTCTATGTGTCTATTTTTGTATGTGTATCCACATATATGCATGCATGTTTCTGTGTGTATTTTATAACCATTTGTTATTCTTAAAGTTCTGCTTCCTGAGAGGATCAAACAAAAAAATGTAGGGGATTGAGATAGTCTGAAGACTTGAGAGAAAAAAGCCCCACAGATAAGTAAACTGAGAGGACTAGTTTGAAAGCAACTCAAAGGCAAGACCATCGACTGAGGTAAAGGTGGTTGAAAGGCATTGTTGCACATCAGTTCATTTCTATATGACTGTTGGGAGTTTGGGAGGACACAGCTGAGAAACTATGAATCAAAGGGACTGTTTAAAGAGTATGGAAACAAAGTGTTTGTATTATTATCTGATATAAATGTAGACTGTGGGTTTCTCAACCTAAGTTAGAGATAACCCTAATTGAAGCAATAGAAGTCAGATGACCAGATGAGAAAATGACAAGCCAAAGATCAAAATAATGTCGAGGCATGATAGCTGCCTGAAGAGAGAAGCTGATGATTGAGAGAGAAGCAGAGTGGGGACTGGCTCCTGCTGCTTGAAGTCCATTAGAGGAGTGAAAAATAAGATCAACTCCTTTAGACTGAGTTAGCTGGAGAAAGCTGATTGAAGCCAGATAGGTTCTGTAGTTGCTGTTCAGAGCTCATGGGCGGGATGCTCTGTAGTTGCTGAAAACTGGAGAATGAAGCCACACAAGTTCTACTGATCTTCTGGGAGCTGTTCTTTTTGGAGAAGAGCTCTGTCCCCTCTGGAAACTTATTGGAGAAAGCAGAATACTTCTGTGAGAGAGCCAGCAAGGTTTTTCTGAATTGCCTTTCCCCACCCTTTACAGTTTAATAGAAGGGTGAGGGCACCATTTATTGCTTATTATCTACTGCCCTGTTTTGGGAGAGAGAAACTCTTCGAGACCGAAGAACTGATCTGAGCAACTTTGGAGTTTTCTAGCTTAAGGGAGCTAATTACTTGTCACTGAAATTGTAAGTCAGTCAACAATTATTTATTAAGTGCCAAGTACTGTGTTCAATGCTGTGAATACCAAAAAAAAAAAAAAGGCAAAACAAAACTCAATAAATTAGTCCCTGTGTTGAAGAAGTTTGCAATATAATGGGGGAAAGACAACATGTAAATAATGTATATAGAAGATATATACAGAGTAGGTGGAAGTTAATGTGAAAAGAGAAAGTGCTAGAAATTGGAGGGTGGGGCAGGACTGGGAAATGCTTTCTGTAGAAGATTTGACTTCAGTTAATTCTGTTTTTTTTTTTTTTTGTTAGGGCAGTTGGGGTTAAGTGACTTGCCCAGGGTCACACAGCTAGTGAGTGTTATGTGTCCAAGGCCATATTTGAACTCAGGTCCTCCTAACTCCAGGGCCAATTCTCTATGCACTGCACCACATAGCTGCCCCAACTTCAGTTAATTCTTAAAGGAAGCCAGGCAGAGGAGCATTGGCAGAGTACTTCAGGCATAGGGGCAACTAGTTTAACGACAAAGAAAAAAGAAATGAAGAGTCATGTTTGAGGAGCTATAAATAAGCCATTGTAACTACATCATAGAGTGTGGGGAGATGAGTAAAATGGAAGAAAATTAGAAAAAGTGTCCTGATGCAGAGCTAAGATGGTGGACAGAAGCCAGGAAGTTGCCTGAGTTGTCCCGTTTCCTTCAGAAACAACATTAAATCAAGCCTCTAAAAGAATTCTGGAGCAAAAGAATAGACAAAAAGACAGATAACTTAGAAGGACTTCAGGAAAGATCTGTCTCATTTGGACAAAAGGGGAGCGCAGGCTAGCTCAAGCAGTATATGGGCAAGCCAGCAGAACACTCATCCACAGCACAGATCAACAACTGAGGCCTCTTGATCCTGGCTAAGAATACTATTGAACTAATAAATAAAATTAAGTGCTGGCTTTATGTAAAAACCAATAACATAGATAAACCTTTGGCCAATTTGATTAAAAAAGAAAGAAGAAAACCAAATTACCCAGTATCAAAAATGAATTCACCACCAATGAAGAGGAAAATAAATAAATAATGAGTTTTTTTGTCCAACTCTATGCCAATAAATCTGATAATCTAAGTGAAATGGATGCATGCTTATGAAAATATAAATTTTCCAGATTAACAGAAAAGGAAATAAAATGCTTATAAAACCCCACTTTAGAAAAAAAAGAATTTGTACAAGCTTCAATGAACTCCAATGAATTTGAATTCTACCAAACATTTAAAGAACAATTAATTCCATAACTATATAAACTATTTGGAAAAATAGGCAGAGACCTACAATTTTTTTTTCATGACATTAATATGATGCTGATACCTAAACTAGAGAAAGTCAAAACAGAGAAAGAAAATTATAAACCAATTTTCCTAATGAATATTGATGTAAAAATTTTAAATAAAATAATAGCAAAGAGATCACAGCAATTTGTCACAAGGATAATACACTATGACAAGATGAGATTTATACCAGGAATGCAGAGCTAGTTCAATATTAGGAAAACTATTAGCATAATTGGCCATATCAATAACAAAACTGACAGAAATCATATGATTATATCAATGGATGAAGAAAAAGCTTTTGACAAAATACAAAACTTTTTCCTTTCAAAAACACTAGAGAATATAGGAATAAATGGAGCCTTCCTTAAAATAACAAGTAGCATCTATCTAAAAGCATCAGCGAGCATTATGTGTAATGTCAGATGTTAGAAGTCTTCCCAATAAAATCAGCATTGAAACAATGATGCCCAATTATCACCACTATTATTCAATATTGTACTAGAAATGTTAGCTTTAGCAATAAGAGAAGAAAAAATATTGAAGGAATTAGACTCAGCAATGGAGAAACAAAACTATCACTCTGCAAATGATACGATGGTATACTTAGAGAATCCTAGAGAATAAACTTAAAAAAAAAACTACTTGAAATAATTAACAACTTTAGAAAAGTTTCAGGATATAAAATAAACCCCCATAAGTCATCAGCATTTCTATATATTACCAACAAAGCCCAGAAGCAAGAGGTAGAAAGAGAAATTCCATTTAAAATAACTGTAGACAATATAAAATATTTGGAAGTATACTTGCCAAGACAAAACCAGGCACGTAATTGCAAAACACTTTTCACACAAATGAAATTAGATCCAAACAACTGTATAAATATCAATTGCTCATGGGTAGGTTGAACTAGTATAATAAAAATGACAATTCTACCTAAATTAATTTACTTATTCAGTGCCATAACAATCAAACTACCACAAAATATTTTATACAGCTAGACAAAAATAACAAAATTCATCTGGAAGAACAAAAGGTCAAGATTATCAAGAGAATTATTATTTTTTTTAATTCAAAGGAAGGTGGCCTAGCCATACCAGATCAAAAACTATATTACAAAGCAGCAATCATCAAAACTATTTGATAATGGCTAAGAAATAGAATGGTGGATCAGTGGAATAGATCAGGTGCACAAGACACAGTAGTGAATGATTATTGTAATCTACTATTTGACAAACCCAAAGGCTCCAGCTTCTGGGATAAGAACTTACTATTTGACAAAAAACTACTGGGAAAACTGAAAAAGAGTATGTCAGAAACTGGGCATAGACCAACATCTCACACCCTATACTAAGACAAGGTCAAAAAGGGTTATATGATTTAGACACAAATACCATACCACATACCATAAGCAAATCAGGAGAGCAAGTAATAGCGTACCTGTCAGATCTATAGAGAAAGGAAGAATTTATGACCAAACAAGAGATAGAAAACATTATGAAATTCAAAATGGATAATTTTGATTACATTAAATTAAAAAATTTTTGCACAAACAACACCAATGCAATCAAGATTAGAAGGAAAGCAGAAAGATTGGAAACAATTTTTATAGCAAGTGTTTCTGATAAAGGACTCATTTTTCAAACATATAGAGAACCTAGTTAAATTTGTAAGAAAATACATCATTTTCCAATTGATCAAAGGATCAATTGGTCAAATTGGTCAAAGGATATGAGCAGGCTGTTTTCAGATGAAGAAATTAAAGTTATCTAAGGTCATATGAAAAAAATGCTCTAAATCACTATTGATTAGAGAAATGCAAATTAAAACAACTCTGAGGTACCACTTCATACCTATAAGATTGGCTAATATGACAGAAAAGGAAAATGATAATGTTGGAGAGGATGTGGGAAAATTGGGACACTAATGCATTGTTGGTAGAGTTGTGAACTGATCCAACCATTCTGGACAACAATTTGGAACTATGCCCAAAGGGCAATTTAACTGTGCATACTCTTTGATCCAGGATTACTACTACTATATCTGTATCTCAAAGAGATCATGAAAAGGGAAAAGGACTTATGTGTACAAAAATATTTATAGCAGCTCTTTTTGTGATGGTAAACAATTGAAAATTGAGGGAATACCCATCAATTGAAGAATGGTTGAACAAGTTGTGGAATACTATTATGCTATAAGAAATGATGAGCAGACAGACTTCAGAAAAACCTGGAAAGACTTACTTGAACTGATGTTGAGTGAAGTGAGAGAACCAGGAGAACGTTGTACACAGCAGAAACAACATGGCGCAATGATTAACTATGGTAGACTTAGTTCTTAGCAATATAATGATCCAAAACAATTCCAAAAGACTCATGATTGAAAATACTATCCACATCTAAAGAAAGAACTATGGAGTCTGAAAGCAGATCGCAGCATACTATTTTCACATTTTTGTTGTTTGTTTTTTGTAACTTTGTTTCCTTTTCTTGTTTCTTCTTTCACAACATGACTAATGTGTAAATATGTTTACATGATTGCACATGTATAACTTCTATCAGATTGCTTTCTGTCTTGGGGAGGAGGGATAAAGAGGGAGGAAAAAAATTCAAACTCAAAATCTTACAGAAATGAATGTTGAAAACTATCTTTACATGTAATTGGAAAAAACTGAAATACTACCCCCCCCCAAAAGTGTCTAGGTTATGAAGAGGTTTAAATGACAAACAATGGAATTTACATTTGATGCTGGTGGTATCAGGGAGCCACTTGAGCTCATTGAGAAAGGGTGTAATATGGTGAGATCTACAATTCAAAAAAGTATTCTTGGCAGTTGAATGGAAGATTGATTAGAGAGCAGAAAAATCTTAGGAATGCAGACGAGGTTGTGGCTATAGGAATAGAAAGAAAAGAGAAATCTAATTTAAGTTTAGTACTACTGATGTAAAAATTGCTTCTCATTTAATGAATGCTTCATGTTTGACACTTAATGATGTTGTTGCCACTGCTTTGTTCAAATGAGAACTCTGAAGGTATCTCAGGAACTGAGGAGTAGGAGTGTATCTTGGCATACCAAAGTTAACCCTATTACCCTGAGCATTGAGCTGCAACTGAATGGTTGTGGTCCTAGCTATCCTCCTGATTTGGAACTCTCTAGAGTGGTTTGAAGGAACTCGCTGAAAGGAGTATCAAATGGTATTACACTTTGGTGGCATCCATGGGTTGCATGACCCACGTGAATGGGTCATCATCACTCTCTGAGCTACAATTATAAAATTTTTTCCTACTACCAGTACCAGGGGAAATGGAGACATGGTATTAGCTGTCACTATGAAATTGTCTATCTTGCATTGGTCCTGGGTAGACATATCATGATATTCTGGATTAAAATTATTGAATATCTCAATGATGTAAATTTTGGAGGAAGTTTCCATAGTACACTTTCAATTAGTATTTAGTTTTTCACAGATTGTAAATTCATGAAAATTTTATCCTTTGAGCTAGACATCATACTGAGTGAAGGAGACTCATTCATTTTATTTTCCAGTGAGCCCAATATGAGGGATTCAGATTAGCAGAGATCATCACTGTACATTTGTATGATAATGTTCCTAGGTAATCATCTTTGAAGACTGAATATGATTAACACCTCACACCATAAACTAGAGAAAATGTTCAACACTTGATAGAGATAGAAACACCCAGTGTAATGCAAAAACATCTGCCCAGGAAATTGTTTCCCAAACACTGAAAATTATAAGCAATTATCAAGAATTTTACCTTACTATATTCATAACTCTGCTTTAGTGACAGTTTAACTGGCAGTAAAGTTCATTTTTCAAAGCTCTGATTTTTGGATAATCACCTCATGCCCGTGATTTACATTACTTCATCTTCCTTCTTGAAATAGGCTGAAAAAACTTCTGTAGTTGTTTTTAAGAAGGTAATGAAGTTGGAAGATAAAACATTTTTTTAAACTACTGAAAATGATACTTATTGAACCATTTCAAACTTTGAGTAATCTAATACTCTGTAGGTTTTTGCTTTTGGGCAAGGTAGAATGCAGTTGAATAAATTTTCAATATTTTATAGTTGTTATTAAAGGCTATATATGCAATGTGTCTGAACCAGCTTGACCTGGCTGAAGGATCTAGCTGTTAAATTTTTAGTGTGAGCACTTATACATAGGAAATGGCAAACACTACAAAGCTGAGCTTGATTTATTGCAGAACTGCACAATTTGGCAATAGGTATATAGGTCCTTTATATAATAAACAATAGGCCAAAATTAAAATAGGCTAAACTTCTTCAGGCTGCAGATAGATTTTTAGTGGCTCATTATCTGACTAAAGATGTAATTAATGATTAAACTATTTTGCAAATAAACCATATAAAAAGGGAAATTTCAATTAGTCTCAATTAATTATACTTATTACTTAAGATTTTTATTTATCATGAAATTACATTAATGTTAAAAATTACTTTGCTAAGCAGTACAAGTTTTAATACCCTTTTCACATTTTCTTACTGTTTACATTTAGTTAATGGGACATATTACAATTCTTGTCAGCAATCAGTTTATTGTACTGTGAAATTATATTTGAAATAGATTTCTTTACAAATCTGAAAACAAACCTTAGTAGCCACCTCATTTTCTGAATTTACTTTCTTGGAAACCATTGTTCCCCACTGAGATTTTTCAACAATTTGGATGCTTTAATTTGTTTTTCATTGGTGTCGAATTTGCTTAAGTCAGGACGTTATGATTCCAAATGGCGACAAAGACTGTATTCCTTCCAGTTATTACTTCTCGGCAAACAAGGCACAAAATTTTGTCTCTTGTGTAAGTAAACAAGTGTCTATGTGTCTACTCTGGATTAAACACTGTATGTACTGATTTGATATTCTGTTTCTTTTTATCACCCATTTTACAAAGTCACCCCAAAAACTTTAATGTTAGAACCAAAAAAAATCTCCACAGTAACTGCTCACATACAAAGAAATATTGAACTGAGTGTCTGACCTTGGAGAGAGCTCCAGACACTCATGTAACTTGGAGGGAGGCCATGCAGCGAAGGAGGGGAAGAAGCCTTCACGTTGTTGGGGTTCATTGCATAGCGAGCATCAGCTGCGTTGCTGTGCAGCCACACTCACTTTATCCCTGTTCAATGCCAGTAATGACCAAAATCACAGTGAAAAGATACAACTCTCTCCCCTTTCAGACCAGAGACAGACTGACAATGGTTGGTTGCTATGCTTCACATGACAAACAGGAAAGCATGCACCGTGGCAACCCACCTGCCAAGTTATATGACAGGCACAATAGTGACTAGTGGAAGGCAGGTTAAGTAGAGCATAGACAAAGGGCTTGTTACATCTCTACTTTCTTTACATCCTCTAATTTTTTTGCAAGCCACCTAAAATCCTTTGGTGGGTTACATGTTGTACAGGCCTCATTTATTATTTTGTTGTCTAGACTTTTAAAAAAATGATGAAGAAAATGTCAATAATACAGATTAATTTAAAAGTATGTCATGCATACTTTTTTTCCCCTGGAGAGCTGGTTGTTAAATATTTACTAATATCATAAGTCTAAATGAAGTACTTCATAAATTATGATGAGTTAAATAGGACTGATATACAACCTCAAAAATACATGTGATTATTGGCAGTGAGCATAATTTGTGCAACTAATATTTGAGATTCTCCTCTTCATGTACTCTTCATGGACCTGGCATTCTATCTCCTTATGTTTGTGCCCTTACACAAACTGTCTACTATGCCTCCCTCCCCACTTCATACTACTTGAAGCTTTTTTTGATCCCCATTTTTTTGTGAAAGACTCCCCCCTCCCTTAGAATTATCTTGCATTTACATATCTGATTAAATACCGGTGACTCCTGAGAATGTGCAATCATGGAGGGGAGTGGCTATTTGTATTTTATTTTGTCTCTGTAATCTCTAGCACCTTGCATAGAGCCATGCCCATAGTAAACATTTAATGTTATTGGGTTGAATTGCTTTTAACTACTCATTTCTGCCACTTTATTTTTAGCTGCTAATAATTTGTATCCATTCTCTAAAGAAAAAGCAAAAATAAAAGATAATCAGCTTATAAAAAGGAGATCAATGGAACAAGGCTTATTTATAAAGAAAAATAGCAATATTTACTAGCTGTATGTCTCTCAGTCAATCATTTAACATTTTGAATCTCAGTTTTCCCCAGTATATAATGGGTATAATAATTATAGCTACCTCATAAGATTATTGTGAGACTCAAATTAGATAATGCATGTCAAGAACTATATAAACTTTAACTGGCAATGACTGTCAGTTTTCATTATTTGTATGGTATTTTAAAGGTTATTTTTTATGTAGCAATACCTATACACTGCTAGGACTATCCCCCCAAACATAATATTAGGGATGTCATTGTGTAGCTCAAAGAGAGGCAGAATAGACGTCTTTAGCCTCTTCTTACCTGTTATCCTCCTTTAAGGAGACTTTATTTAATTCCTGACAGGAAAAGAAGGAAGAAGTTAGGGCCAGAGTCAACTCTGCTCTCTTTAGCAAGAGGGCATGCTGGCTTAGAACTAAATCTATTTTTCTTTATTTTTTTATTAATAAATTTATTTATTTTTAGTTTTCAACATTTACTTCCACAAGATTTTGAGTTCCAAATTTTCACCCCATCTCACCCCTCCCCCACGCCAAGATGGCACACATTCTGAATACCCCTTCCCCTACTCTGCCTTCTCTTCTATCTCTCCCCCCTTCTCTTAACCCCTTCCCCTTCTATTATCCTGTAGGGAAGTATAGATTTTTGTGCCCCATTTCCTGTATTTCTTATTTTCCTGCTGCATGTGAAAACATTTTTTTTAAACATGTGTTTTTAAAACTTTGGGCTCCAAATTTTCTCCCTTCCTCCCTCCCCACTCACCCTCATTGAAAAGGCAAGCAACTCAATATAGGTTATACATGTGCAGTTATGCAAAACATTTCCATGGTAGACATGCTGTGAAAAACTAACTCTATTTCCCTTAATTCTATCCTACCCCCCCATTTATTATATTCGTTCTTTTGACCCTGTCCTTCCTCAGAAGTATTTGCTTCTGATTACCCCCTTTCCTAATCTGCCCTCCTCTCTATCATCCCCCTACTCACTTGTCCCCTCCCCCCCATTTTCCTGTAGGGTAAGACAGATTTCCACACCCAATTGAGTGTGTGTGCTATTCCCTCCTTAAGTCAAATCCCATGAGAACAAGATTCACTCATTCCCTCTCACCTTCCCCCATTTCCCCTCCACTATAAGAGCCTTTTCTTTTCTGTTTTTTTTGTGAGATACTTTACCCCATTCTACCTCTCCCTTTCTCCTTCTCCTAGTATAATCCTCTCTCACCCCTTAATTTTATTCTCCAGATATGACCCCTTCATCTTCAACTCATCCTGTGCCCTCTATCTATCTATCTATCTACCTATCTATCTATCTATGTCTATCTATCTATATACATACATATATTTTTTCCCTCCAACTACCCTAATACTGACAAAGTACTCATGAGTTACAAATATCATCTTTCCAAGTAGGAATGTAAACAGTTCAACCTTAATAAGTCTCTTATGATTTCTCTTTCCTGTTTACCTCTTCCATGTTCCACTTGAGTCTTGTATTTGAAAGTAAAATTTTCTATTCAACTCTGGTTTTTTCATCAAGAATGCTTGAAAGTCCTCTATTTCACTAAATGACTATTTTTTTCCCCTGAAGGATTATACTTAGTTTTGCTGGGTAGGTGATTCGTGGTTGTAATTACCATCGCCTTTGCCCTCCGGAATATTATATCCCATACTCTGTGGTCCCTTAATGTAGAAGCTGCTAAGTCTTGTGTTATCCTGATTGTGTTTCTTTCTGGCTGCTTGTAATATTTTCTCCTTGGCCTGGGAATTCTGGAATTTGGTTACAATATTCCTAGGAGTTTTCCTTTGGGGATCTCTTTCAGGAGGAGATCAGTGAATTCTTTCAATTTCTATTTTGCCCTCTGGTTCTAAAATATCAGGGCAGTTTTAGTGGATAATTTCTTGAAAGATGACTTCTAGGCTCTTTTTTTGATCATGGCTTTCAGATAGTCCAATGATTTTTAAATTCTCTCTCCTGGATCTATTTTCCAGGTCAGTTGTTTTTCCAATGAGATATTTCACATTGTTTTCTAATTTTTCATTCTTTTAGATTTGTTTTACAGTGTCTTGATTTCTCATAAAATCACTAGCTTCCAATTGCTCTATTCTAATTTTTAAGGAAATATTTTCTTCAGTAATTTTTTGGACTTCCTTTTCCATCTGGCCAATTTTGCTTTTTAGGGCATTCTTCTTCTCATTGGCTTTTGAACCTCTTCTGCCATTTGGGTTAGGCTATTTTTTAAGGCGTTATTTTCTTCAGTATTTTTTTGGGTCTCCTTTAGCAAGCTGTTGACTTGTTTTTCATGATTTTCTTGCATCACTCTCATTTCTCTTCCCAGTTTTTCCTCTACTTCTCTTACTTGTTTCTCAAATTCCCTTTTGAGATCTTCCAAGGCCTGGGACTGATTCATATTTTTCTTGGAGGCTTTGGATGTAGGAGCTCTGGCTTTGTTATCTTCTTCTGGTTGTATGTTTTAATCTTCTTTGTCACCAAAGTAAGATAATATAGTCTGACTCTTTTTGCGCTGCTTACTCATGATCTTGGCCAATTACTTGAGCTTTAAACTCTTTGTTAAGGTAAAAATCTACTTCCAATGTGAAGAGTGTACTGTCCCAAACTTCGGGGGTTTGTACTGTTGTTTTCAGAGATACTTCTAGGGACCTGTAAATTTTCGATTTTTCCAGTTCTTCTTGAGATTCAGTTCTTCCAAAGTGGTATGATAAGGGGCTCCCCCATGCCAATGCTCCTCCTTGCCCCAGGACCATCCCTCAGAGCTGTGACCCAGATCTAAGCACGGGCAAAGCAAGAGATTCCTGCCTCAGCACTGGCAAAGAGATCCCTGCAGTCCTCCTCAGGTCAGTCACTCGATTCCCCTTCAGTCTGTGGACCAGAAGCTCAGGAGGCAGACACAGCCCCGGGCCACGCTTGCAACTTGTGGCTGAGACCTAGCTTCTCTTTCTTCTTGCAGTCACAGACTTTTCCCACTGACCTTCTACGTTGTCTTTGGCATTCATGGATTGAGAAGTCTGGAAACAGCCACAGCTGCCTGTGATTCAGTCCTCTGAGGCCTGCTCCAGGTTCACTGCGGCCTGGGCGCCCATGCCAAGCTGTGCTCTTCTCCCTGGTGAGATATACTTTTCTGATCAACCATCCATGTCGTCTTGGGCTGGAAATTTGTTTCACTCTGTCTTTTTGTGGGTTCGGCTGCTTTAGAATTTGTTTAGAGCCATTTTTTTAACAGGTATTTGGAGGGGTTTGGGGGAGTGCTCAAGCAAGTCACTGCTTTCACTCTGCCATCTTGGCTCTGCCCCTATTCCTCTTTAAATATGATTAGTCTAGGCACAGAGGTTCCCAAATTTATTTGGCCTACTCCTCCTTTAAAAAAAATTATTCGGTGTCCCCTCTGGGGTTAGGTTAGGTTAACCCTTATTTTTATTCAATTTCCCCCAGTTGTATCCAAGGCTACTACCACCCCCCTAGACTGTTCCACTGCCTCTCAGGATGTGGTTAGGAACATATAGGGGGGAGATCATGTTTTCACATTCAAGATACCTTCTGATTTCATTATGGTGGGCAGGAAAGACCTCAAACTTAGTATCTCAGGCTTGCCTCCTTTCCCACCAAATACCAGTTCCATAATGTAAACATAGCCTTTAGCAAGTCACCCATTTATCCAAATCAGCAGCAAAACAGCAGAGAAAGTATACATAGAAGAAAATCTACCACACAATATAGAGTGAATGAGTAATGTAATGTACAGTGATCCCATTGGGAGCATGGAACTCAACTCCCCATAACTCAATCTAGATTTCACCCAAGAGGAAATTCTCCAAAGTCCCTAGTGTAGAGAGCAGGGATAAGGATGTGATGGAGGCAACTGGTTCCTCTCCTGTTGTCCCAGATTCTTTTCCTTCAGCAATGTGAGGTGGGGTTGGCCTCTTCCACCTCCCCTCTTAAAACTGGAAGCCAAAAATGCCCAAAGTGACTAAGAGAGGGAAGAGATTTCAATAAAGCACAAAGCATATTAAGAAAAAGTATTTAATATTTTATTTTCCCCAGTTACATGTAAAAAACAAATTAACATTTAAAACTTTGAGTTCCAAATTCTCTCCCTTCTTCCCTCCCCACACCCCCTCATTGAGAAGGCAAGCAATTCAATATAGGTTATACATGTGTAGTCATGCAAAACACTTTCATGCTGTGAAAGACTAACTGTATTTCCCTCCATCCTATCCCTCCCCCCATTTATTCTATTTTCTCTCTCCTTTCACCCTGTCCCTCCTCAAAAGTGTTTTGCTTCTAACTACCCCCTCTCCCAGTCCACCTTCCCTTTTATCAGCCCCCTTTCTTTTCTCCCCTTCCCCCATACTTTCTTGTAGGGGGAAGAAAGCACAAAGCATATTGAAGAGACAGAAGGTTGCTCACTTTTACCAACTCTGCCTTGCCCCTCACACAGAGCAGGACATTCAACTCCATCAATGAGGAGAGAATCCCACACCAATAGGCCTTGGGCGTGGGCTTACATTTACATGGTGTTTTAAGGGTTAAATGTGTTCTATAAAAATCTTTGAGATAGGTAGTGTATGTACCATTACCATCCATTTACAGATGAAGAAATCAAGACTCAGAAATTAAATGACCTGCCTGAGGTCACACAGCTAAAAAGTATCAGGAGCAGAATTTAAACCCAAGTCCCTCTTGCCTGGATGTCTACTATGCTTTCTATTATACCATATTGCCTTTCTACTTGAATAGAAGAAATTATTTTTATAGGCATTTCAAAGTCCCTATGTTTGACCTGACTGGGTATTTATCTGTAAAATAAGCTTCTTTTCCAAAGGTCTGCTTCCTTACCTGTCTTTGGTGGGTGAACTACAGAGTATATGATTATTATTATTTTTTTGGCATTCAACTATTTATTGCTTTTATCAATTTGAACACAGTGAGCTAGTGTCCAGTTTCAGAATGAAGACAGTATCTTAGAGGTCACAGAAAGAATTTGATGCTTTATACATTTTAAAAATTTATATCTCAGTAAAAGGAAATTCCCATTAAGCTTCAATATAAAGAAATTTGATCAACTGATATAATGGCACAGAATGTCTAAATCTGGTCATTATGTCATTTGTCACAAATTCATTGTTTCCTGTTTTTAGCTTCCAGTGGTCCAGATGCAATCTGCCTAATCTTAAACCAAACTGCTACAGAAAAAAAAAATACTTAAGGTGACCTCTAAATTATATTCCTACAGAATATCAGAGTATGAAAGCACCATACACCTTTAACAAGTGGCAATCCAGCCTTAGCCTAAAAAAATCTCTGTTGAGGAGAAATCCAGTACCTCATGAGGCAGTCCAGTCAATATTTAAATAGAAGTAGATTCCTTCTGGGGACAGATGTAAGCAGAGGTTATCTTCACATCTCCACCAAATCTGCCTTTCTTAAACTCCTATTCATTGCTAGACAGTTATCATGTTCTCTCTCCTTAAGTGTTCTCCACTTCACACATTCTTTTTTCCTTCAACTCATTCTAATATGGGATGGATGGTCTCTATCCTAATCATCATCCTGGTGTTAAAAGAAAAATTTACATTTAGATTTTCACTCTGATAAAAGGGTGAGAACTCAGGATGACAAAATTAAAAGGAGTTTATTAAAAACACATGCATGCACACACCAAATAAAAGCAGGAGTTGACTTACTTCAATGTTCATTGAAACACTGGCATTTGTTCCTATTTATTTACATTTTAACATAACAGCAAATCTTTTCAGATTAGAATCTTTAACATTTGTAAAGTTTATAATCAATTGTAGAAGCAAGAAAAGAATCTACTATTTCACAGACTGTGGCACACAGATGCTCATAATTTTCTGTTAATGTGTCAAAAATCAATGAAAGGACTTTCATTTATGGATGAGTATACTTTAAGCCCTGTGCATTTGATATTATTCTATTGTGAAAATTTACACATAGGCAAAGGCCAAAAATATTAATATTTTGCTCACCATTACCTTCTCTGCTGTCAACATTACTATTACCACCAGTAGCAGCAGCAACAATTGTCTTCAACTGACAACAATTTTCTTGGATCCACATATCAGCAGAGGCTAATATCATATAGGGTTAATGAGGAAACCAGCTCAGAGTAGCTCTTAAGAGCTGATTGTTAAATTTTCAGTGTAAACATTTACACTTCAGAAATCTGCGGATCAGGTCTTGATTTACTGCATCGTTGATCACATGGACTCAAGAAAGTGATAGTGAAAATATTAACAACACTCAACTTAAAAGTGTATCAAAGTACATTTATTTTTTTTTCCTTCTGGAGAGCAGATTGTTAAATATTTAACAGAACACCCCTGCAATATGATATACATGATTTGGCTGACTGATGAGACACAGCTTAATACAGGCAGTTAGGTGGCACATTGGATAAAATGCTGTGCCTAAAATCAGGAAGACCTGAGTTCAAATCTGCCTCAGATACTTACTAGCTGCATGGCCTTTGGCAAGTCACTTAACCTCTCTTTGCTTCAGTTTCCTCAACTGTAAAATGGGAGTAACAATAGCAACTATCTCAGGTTGTTGTTTGGATCAAATGAAATAATATTTGTAAAGCTCTTAGCACAGTCCCTCACATATGGTAGGCATCATCCATGTGTGTTTATTAGATAATGTTACTCAACCTGGGAATGGCAAATTTTGCCAAATAGAAGAAGTAAAAAAAAAATTCCTAATATAGGTATTTAACATATTGTGGCTACAAATAAAATTGGACCAGATATCAATACAAATGCAAATATTCTGATTTTCTTTGTAAATATTTCTTCCTAAATATTTCCAGGAACTCCTACAATGTGAAATTAAACAACTTCAGTTACCTGATTCTCATCCCTGATGGTCTTTCTTGTTCTGTATTAACTTAAATGTATCTTCTAATTCATCGATTGTTTGTTATCATTTGGAGAACAACAATATTTACAACTTTATCTATGACCTAGTGCTACAGACTTTAGTGTCTCTCAGGGTTGTGACACTCCTAGTTCAATACAACATCAATCATAACAGGACTGTTTACCAGAGAATATCTGGAGTCTGTGTATTGTAATTCTCTGTGAGCTAGTGGGGTTGGGAAGACATATATCTAACAGACCAAATGCAAAACATGACAGGCATTCTGAGATTGAATATACTACAGTGATGACTTGTAGATTGACTTTCAAGGAGTGAGCATATAATTTTCCTATTCCCCTCCCAATCAGGATTACTTTAATAAGCAAATAGGCGATGGTAGGTTTGTTATACTTTTAAGTGAAAATAGTATCCTAGAAAAATTTTTATTAACAAGTTAATCCCTCACTCACTTCCTCATTCTTTTCAGCTCACTTTTGTGTCCCCTTCCCCCCTCCTCCAATTAGAATGTAAGCTCTCTGAAGTCAATAATTGTCTTTCTATTTGTACTGAAATACATAGCATGGTATTTGGCATATAACAACCACTAACTGAAGTCTTGTTGCCTTGTGTTATAAGGTTGTCCCTTCCCCATCACAGGTACTCCCATGCACAGGCTGGGGGCTATGGGGTGGGAGTGGGAGTGAGGGGATGCTGTTAGGGGTTAGAATCCGGAAGAGAAGGGAAAAACAGCTCAGCAAAACTAACTAACACATGAATTGTGGGCTATGTTATCTTCAGTGTTCCATTCCCATAGAATCCCTCCTATGAAAAAGAGATAAGTAGGTTCATTCTCATGGCATTTCTTTGTGGTCATTAAAAAATAAAACTAAACAAAGCTTATTCCTGTTTTTTTATTTAAAATGTTTTATTATTTTGTATATTATTTTCCTTTACTTCACTTTGCATAAATGTATGCCTTCCATGTTGTTCTGTATTTTTCATATTTATTATTTCTTACAGCAAAAAGATATTACATTACATTCATCTTCCACTAGGCACGCCCCAAATCTATGGGCATTTACTTTCCAGTGTTTTTTTCTACTACAAAAAGTATTACTACAAATAATTTTATTGTATATGGAACCTCCTTGGGGGTACATGCCTAGTAGTGGCATCACTGGGTCAAAAGGTATGGACAATATAATAGCTTTTCTTATTTAACTTCAGGTTGTTTTCCAAAACTAATTTGGAAATGGACATATTCAAAACTTCACGAACAGAATTTTAGTAAGCCTGACTTCAGACAGCCCTTCTGAAATTGACTATTGTCAGCTTTTGTCAGCTACCATCTGCTAGGTGTGAGGTGAAACCTGAATTGTTTTCATTAGTATTTCTCTTATTGTTAGTGATTTGGAGCAATCTTTGCATTATTTTTAAAGGTTCACAATCCTCCTGAGAAATGTATTTCATATTTTAATGATTTATACATTAGTGAATGACTTTTGTTTTTAGATACTTGTGTTATTTTAGTATCTGTCCTGGATATCAGATATCTCATGCAAAAAAAAACCCATCAATTTTTATCCCAGTTTCATTAGTTATTTATACAAAATCTTTATTTCAATCAAAATATTTATTTCGTTTTTTGTGATATCTCTATTTCTTAAGTGATTAAAAAAGTTGCCCTAACCATCAGCTATGAAATATATCTGCTTTGGTTGTTTTCTCTGTTTTTTGTTTCTTTGAATGTAACCTTTGCAATTTTCATTCCTACTTTTATTAATTTCTCTTGAGATTATAGATCTTTTATAACCCCAAATGAATTTTATTATTTTGTCTAACTCTATAAAGTTGTTTAGTTGTTTGATTGATAGCACAAAATCTATAAATTAATTTAGGTAGTATCATTTTTAATATTTTGCCATAGCCTAGGTATGAGCACTGAAGAATTGTCTTTATTTCTTCAAGAACTCTTTTCTTTTTATTAACTTTATACTTCTTCCTGGTTGAAATTGGGGCATTTCTTGGAAGTTCAGTATTCACTAGGGTGTGGTGGTATGCAGCTGTAATATCTGTTAACTGAGGAGGTCGAGGATGGCAGATCATTTGAGTTCAGCATTTCTGAGATGAAATGTATTTAAATTGTAATAAATGTAATTCCTCGTTCACTGTGAGAAATCCATTCCTTAATATCAATGCTATAGATTTTAAACTTAAACCTTTTTATTAAGAAATATCACATTGAAAAGAAAGTAGATGGTGACTTAAGAAGACTTAAGGAGCTCCCTTTGACAGCACACATAATAAATTTGACTATTTGTTGACATTAGAAAATAGATAAAGTGAACAGACTAGTCAAGTGAGACTTAAAAAAAAATGAATACAATAGTTTAGAATGTGCTAAACGCAAGAAAACAGGTCGAAGCTAAGGACAAAACCCAGAAGTAAAATAATTTAGAAAGAAGTTTATTAAGTTTTCCAACAGGGAGGAGAGCAGAAAAAGGGAGGGCACACTCCCACTGAATGTCTTTATACTGTCCAATTAAAGGAACAATGGAACAGTAGCTAATTGGCCAACATGGAGACAGTTTCCTGATAAGACACATGGGTTGCTTGAGATGAATAACAGGAGAAAACTTCTCACAGGTACCATTTCCTAATTGGTAAATACTCAAAGGATGTGAATAAATTGTTTTCCAAAAAATAAATGAAACTATCAATAGCCACATGAAAAATTGCCCCAGATGCACATTGAAAAAAGTAGAACTAGAAGAACAATGTAAACAATTACTACTGTAATATAGATAAAGACAATATTGAAGGGTAAATGTATTTAAATTAAATGTGATGGTCAATATCAATTTCAATATTAGTTAATGATTATACATAGCTTTACTCAGTGGGAGTCTAGAGAGGGGGGCTGTGTATAGTAGAGCAACTAGATGTTTCATATGATGGGGGTCACAGTGATGGTTGGTTGGATTTGCTTTTATAAGCAAAAGTTTTCTTTTTTTGAAGGTGAGATATATTGAGAAATGTTACAATGTAAGAAACTAAACTTTAAAACAAAATAAAAAAGTGAACCACATAGCAATTCCATTACATATCAAAATAATGATGATGATAGCAATAATAATAGTGATGATGCAAGGATGATAACATTTATATAATACTGTATAAATTTACATAGTGTAAAGTACCAAGTAGTTTATAAATATTTTCTCACTTAATCTTCATAATAACCCTGGGAGGTAGGTGCTATTATTATCTCCATCTTACAGATGTGGAAATTGAGGCAAATTGACTTGCCCAGGGTCGCAGAGGTAGTAAGTATCTGAGGATGGATTTGAACTCTGATCTTCTTGGTTCCAGGGCCATTAGTCTATCTACCATTCCAACTAGCTGCCCCCCCCCTTAAAAGAAAACAATTTCTATAACTAAATAATTGCTTTTCTACCAAAAGTAGAGATTTTTAAGATTAGTCAGTTATCTGCTCTACAAAGTTGGAATCTTACAATCAGTGCTCTAGAATCAATATAAAGAAATAATCTGGGTGTATGACTTCAAGTAGGTCACCTGGTAAATGAAACAGCACAACTGGAAAATTTTCAATTTATGTATTTTTGGAAAGAAATCGATGATTTTGCTGAATTCCACAGGCTAGTGAAACTTAATACCTGTTTCTCTTTCACAGATCTGTGGTATAAAGGGGGAGGCCAGAAAAATAGTCATCAATGTTGACTTCATCTAAGGTCATTCTTTTTAGCAGTAGATAAAACAGGACTCATTTTAGAGGAGCTACAAAAATTGCAAAAACAAAGAGAAATCTGGTGTTTCATGAAATATTTTTCTTTATTTCATAAAATTTAAGAGAACTGTTTTTTCCATAGCCTTCAATCATTAAAGAATTCAACTTCTCTCTGAATACATTTTAGGCAACAGCAAATCACAGCACTATATCATAGCCAATGTACTGTAAAGAAACCAAAGAATGGGGGGAGAAGTTGAAGAAATTGCATTTTTTCAAAGCTATGGAATGACTTTTCATACTTAGTGTTAGGTAACACATTATGTAATGGATTAATTACTTTGTTAGTACTTTGTTTTCCTCATTAATAATTTGTATTTTATTTTAGTGTAACTTTTATGTATTATTGACATTTTGTAGTAATTTATATATCCACCAAATACCTCTACTAGATTATTAACTCCCTGATGGCAGGGATTGTGACTTTTTTGCCTTTGTTTTTGTTTTTGTCAGAGGCAGGTAGGTGGTGAGGGAATGGAGAGCTGTGCCTGGAGCCAAAAGAGTCATCCTCCCGCGTTCAAATCAGGCCTCTGACACTTTATAGATGTGTGACCCTGGGCAAGTCACTTAACCCTGTTGGCCTCAGCTCCTCATCAGTAAAAAGAGCTGGAGAAGTAAATGGCAAGCCACTCTAGTATTTTTGCCAAGAAAATCCCAAATAGGGTCACAGAGAGGTAGAAATGACTCATTTTTTGCCACTTTTTTGGGGAGATGATTTTATTTTATGTTATTTTTTGGTTTTCATAGTTTCACCAGTGCTGAACTTTTTGCATTGTTGTTGTTCAGTTGTTTTTCTGTCATGTACAACTCTTCATGACCCCATTTAGGATATTCTTGGCAAAGATATTGGAGTGGTTTGTCATTTCCTTCTCTAGCTTATTTTACAGATGAGGCACTGAAGCAAACAGAGTTATGTGACTTACTCAGGTCACACAGTAAGTGTCTGAGCCAGATTTGAATTCAGGAAGATGAGTCTTTCTGATTCCAGGTCTGGCACTCAGAATTTATCCATTGTGCCACCTAGTTGCCCCCTGAAACTTTTTGCATAACATCAGCTTAAAAAAATACTAGTTTTAGGAATTAAAGACTTTAAGTACAGACAATTTGTTACCAATTCTTTATTCACAGTTCTCTGGAGTGAAAAATTAGACATGTGACTTGCACATGAGAAGTTGCATAGAACTTAATATAGTCTAATTTTTTCATTCTCATCTAAGGAGGTAATAGAAAGCTAGTAATAATTGATTCCTGTATTTGTAGCAATGTCATTTTACTAACAGTGGTAGATGCTATCTCTTTCAAAATAATGTCTTTAATACCAGCCTCAATTATCTTGCAATTGTTCTAATTAGCCTTAATTTATTTTTTAAATGGAATGTTAATTTATTGCAACTGTTTTATTTTCCATTTTAATACATCCCGTGACAAACAAAGGAGTCTTGGAATAAAGTTATTGGGTTTCCATCTTGCTATTTTCCTCATCTCAGAAATGAAGGGCTTGGATTAGCTAACAACTATGACCTAGCAATGTTCTGCTTTGGTGGATCCCTAACCACGCTTTTGTGAGTACTCCCACTGGGGATGAAGATGGAAACCTACTCCTGCCCTCTCCTTCTCTGTGGTTCTTCTCCTATTCATTTTTATTCATCCTCTGAGTATTCCATGTATTATGTTTTATATTGCTTTTCTTGCACATTATTAATAATATGCTACAGCTTATTTGGGCCTACGTGTGCCTTTCCATTCTATTCTAGGTGACTTTTAACTTCAATTCTCCATATATTGTGGCATTCCATGTCTCACAGGTAGACATGCATAGAACCAGAAGAATATTCATGTAAAGAAATAGGCTTTGGACACTTCTGGTGCCAACATGGGGGTGAGGAAGGAACCCTCTGAACTCTTCCCCAATTCCCCTTCAAAACAACTAGAAAACTGTGTTAAGAATTGATCTAGGAGCAGGGAAGTAACTTACCAGCCTGGCAGGGAAGTTCTGTCTCACTGGGGTAAGCCAGGCTCCTCTCTCACCCCAGTGAGACAGAACTTTCCTACAGCCACCTCACTGCAGAAGACCTGTAGCAAGGCTCCAACCCTGGGGCACTCCACCAGCTAGAGCCCACCCTCCTGCAAACCAGCAGCCCCCAGGCAAGTGAGCAGTCTGTGCAGTACAACAAGGCCCCACCCCAGTGACCCTACTCCCAGCACAGGCCACCAGCAAGGCCATGACCTTTTGCTGACCAGTAACCCTGTTCCAGGGCTGGCCAAGAGTGAGACTCCGTTTCCATAGCAATACAACAGTAAACTAGGAAGGCCATCCCCTCCCAGCCAGAAGAGTATCTTACCCTCCAGTAAAAGCAAGTAGCTAAGTCCTGAAGCCCAGTGAAAGCCAGCAGTAAGACCCTGAGACCCAGCAAAAAAAGCTTGGGACAGTGCAAGATCAAACCCAACTCTCACATAAGAACACTAAGTCACAAAAAATGAGCAAAAATCAACAAAAAAGAACTTGACTATAGAAAAATTACAATGGTGACAGGAAGGATCAAAGCATAAATTTAAAAGAGGACAATAGTGTCAAAATGACTACGTGTGAAGCCTCAAAGAAAAATGTAATTTGGTCTCAGGCCCAAAAGGAATTCCTGGAAGAGATCAAAAAAAATTTAAAAAGCAAATTAGAGAAGTAGAAGAAAAATTGATAAAAGAAATGGGAGTAATGCAAGAGAATCATGAAAAAAATAGTCAATCTCAAGGGAAAAGATATACAAAAATTTACTGAGGAAAATAACTCCCTAAAAATAGAATTGGTCAAATGGAAAAGGAAATACAAAAGTTCACTGAAGAAAATAATTCCTTAAAAATTAGAATTGAGAAAGTGGAAGCTAATGACTCTATGAGATATCAAGATATAATAAAACAAAATCAAAAAAGTAAAAACAAAATGGAAGAAAATGTGAAATTTCTCTTTGGAAAAACAGCTGACCTAGAATACAGATTCAGGAGAGATAAGAATTATTGGACTATGTGAAAACCATAATAAAACTATTCCTTGCTCTCCTAATTTACTTATGGTATCTTCCCTTATGTCTACATCATGTACCCATTTCAAACTTATCTCGAGACATTGGTCTATTACTAGTTTCTGTCATGCTATTTTCCAGTTTCCCCAGAAATTTTTGTTAAATAGTAAGTTCTTATCCCAGAAGGTAGTGTCTTTTGATTTATCAAACAGTAAGTTACTGCAGTCATTGATTACTGTGTTTTGTGTACCTAAACTATTCCACCGATTCATCAATCTATTTTTCAGCCAGTACAAAATAGTTTTGATTATTGCTGCTTTATAATATAATTTTAGATCTGGTGTGGCTAGGCCACCTTCCTTCACATTTTTTTTTCACATTTTTAATTCCCTTGATATTCTAGACCTTTTATTCTTGCAGATGAATTTTGTTGTTATTTTTTTAGCTCTATAAAATAATTTTTGGTAGTTTGATTGATATGAAACTGAATAAGTAAATCAGTTTAGGCAGAATTGTCATTTTTATTATATTACCTTGGTCTACCCACAAGCAACTGATATTTTTCCAGTTGTTTAGATCTGACTTTATTTGTGTGAAAAGTGTTTTGTAATTGTGTTCATATAGTTCTTGGGTTTATATTGACAAGTAGACTCCCAAATATTTTATATTACCTACAGTTGTTTTAAATGTAATTTCTCTTTCTGTCTCTTGCTGCTGGGCTTTGTTGGTAATATATAGAAATGCTAATGACTTAAGGGAGTTTATTTTATACCCTGCAACTTTACTAAAGTTGTTAATTGTTTCAAGTAGTTTTTTAGTTGATTCTCTAGGATTCTTTAAGTATATGATCATATCATCTGCAGAGTGATAGTCTTTTTTTCTTATAGCTTATTCTAATTCCTTCAATTTCTTTTTCTTCTCTTATAGTTAAAGCTACAATTTCTAGTACAATATTGAATGATAGTAGTGATAATGGGCATCCTTGTTTCATCCTTGATCTTATTTGGAAGGCTTCTAACTTATCTGCATTATATATAATGCTTGCTGATTGTTTTAGATAGATACTACTTATCACTTAAAGGGCCACTCTCTCTATTCCTATACTCTCTAGTGTTTTTAATAGGAAAGGTTCTGTAGTTTGTCAAAAGCTTTTCTTGCGTCTATTGAGATAATTATATGATTTCTGTTAGTTTTCTTATTGATATGGTAAATCATGCTGATAGTTTTCCTAATATTGAACCAGCCCTGTATCCCTGGTATAAATCCCATGTAGTCACAGTATATTATATTGGTGATAAATGGCTGTATTATCTTTGCTAATATTTTATTTAAAACATTCACATCAATATTAATTAGAGAAATTGGTCTATATTTTTCTTGCTCTGTTTTGGCTCTTCCTGGTTTAGGTAGCAGCACCATATTTGTGTCACAAAATGAATTTAGTAGGCCACCGTCTTCACTTATTTTTCCAAATAATTTATATAGTATTGGAATTAAGTGTTCTTTAAATGCTTGGCAGAATTCCTTTGTAGATCCCTCTAGTCCTCGAGAATATTTCTTAAAGAATTCATTGATGGCTTGTTCAATTATTTTTTTTCTAAAATGGGGTTATTTAAGTTTTTTATTTCCTCTTCTGTTAATCTGGGCAATTTATATTTTTGTAAATATTCATCTGTTTCACTTAGATTGTCAAATTTATTGCCTTGCAGTTGGGCAAAATTGCTCCTAATTATTGTTTTAATTTCCTATTCATTAGTAGCAAATACACCCTTTTCATTTTGGTGATTTGGCTTTCTTCTTTTTTTAATAAAAAAGTTTATCTATTTTGTTCTTGCTGTTGTTTTTTCATAAAACCAGCTCTTAGTTTTATTTATTAGTTCAATAGCTTTCTTACTTTTAATTTTTTTAATCTCTTCATTTATTTTCAGAATTTATAATTTAGTATTTTATTGGGGATTTTTAATTTGTTCTTTTTCCAGCTTTTTTAGTTGCATTCCCAATTCATTGACCTCCTTTCTCTCTATTTTATTTATGTAAGCATTTAGAGATATAACATTTCCCCTAAGAACTGCTTTGGCTGCATCTCATAAGTTTTGGTATGCTGTCTCATTATTGTCATTCTCTTGGATGAAGTTATTGATTTTTTCTGTTATTTCTTATTTGAGTCACTCATTCTTTAGGATTAGATTATTTAGTTTCCAACTTGTTTTTAGTCTTTCTTTCCTTGGCCCTTTATTACATGTAATTTTTATTGTATCATGATTTGAAAAGGATATGTTTAAAATTTCTGACTTTCTTCATTGTACTGTGAGGTTTTTATGCCCTAATACATAACCAATTTTTGTTTAGGTGCCATGTACTGCTGAGAAAAAAAATAAAAAGTATGTTCCTTTCTATGCACATTCATTTTTCTACATAGCTAACTTTTCTAAAATTCTATACACTTCCTTAATTTCTTTCTTGTGCATTTTGTGTTTAGATTTACCTAGTTCTGAGAGGGGGAGGTTGGGGTCCCCCACTAGTATAGATTTGCTGTCTATGTCTTCCTGTAACTCACTTAACTTTTCCTCTAAGAATGTGGTTATGCTATACAACTTTGTGTACATATGTTTAGTACTGATATTAGTTCATTTTGTCTATGGTACCTTTTAGCAAGATGTAGTTTCCTTCCCTGTCTCTTTTAATTAGATATATTTTTGGTTTTGCTTTGTCTGAGATCAGGATTGTTACTGCTGTTTTTTTTTTCTTCAGATGAATATATCCTGTTCCAACATTTTACCTTTACTCTTTGCTTCAGATGTGTTTCTTGTAAACAACATATTGTTGGATTCTTATTTTTAATCCACTCCATTTAATCCATTGCCATTTCCTTTCATATTATGGGAGAGTTAATTCCATTGACATTCATAATCATGATGATTAACTGTGTATTTCCCTCCATCCTACTTTTCCCCCTGTTTATACTTTTCTCTCTCCTTTCATCCTGTCCCTCCTCATCTGAGTTTTGTTTCTGACCACCACCTCTCCTAATTTGCCCTTTTTTCTATCAACCTCCCCTTTCCCTTTCGTTTCACCTTTCCCCTCCTACTTACCTACAGTATTAAGATAAATTTCTGTACCCAACTGAATGTGTATGTTATTCCCTTCTTGAGCCAAATCTGATAAGAATAAATTCAAATGATGCTCACCCCCTCCCTTCTTTCCCTCTATTGTAATAGGTCTTTTTTGTCTCTTCATGTGATATAATTTATCCTCTTCTGTCTCTCTCTTTCCTTTTCTCCCAGTACAATCCTTTTATTCATCTCTTTTTTTCATATCATTACATCAAAGTCAACTTCTACCCATGCCTTCTATGTATACTCCTTCTAACTGCTGTAATAGAGATGTAGCTCTCAAGAGCTACAGTTATCATCTTCCTGTGTAGGGAAAATGGTTTAAATCTTATTGATTTTTTTTTCTTTCCTGTTTACCTTTTTATGCTTCTCTCGAGTCTTGTGTTTGAAGATCAAATTTTCTGTTCAGCTCGGTACTTTACATCAAGAAAGTTTGAAAGTTCCCTATTTCATTGAACAGTCATTTTTCCCCCTGAAATATTCCATTTTCTTGGGCAGTTGATTCTTGGTTGTAATCCAAGTTCTTTTGCCTTCTGGAAAATCATATTGAAAGTCCTGAAACCTTTTAATGTAGAAGCTGCTAAGTACAGTGCAGTCTTGACTCTTTGATATTTGAGTTGTTTATTTCTGGTTCCTTTCATTATTTTCTCCTTGACCTGATAATTCTGGAATTTGCTACAGTATTCCTTGGAGTTTTTTTTCATTTTGGGATCTCTTTCAGGAAGTGATCAGTGGATTCTTTCAATGACTATTTTATCCTCTGGTTCTAGGAAATCATTTTATAATTTATAATTTATTAAGAGATGCTGTCCAGGATCTTTTTTTTGTTTTGTTTTTATCTTGGACTTCAAGTAGTACAATAATTTTAAAATTATCTCTCCTTGATCTATTTTACATGTTAGTTTTTTTTTCAATGAGGTATTTTACATTTTCTTCTATTTTTTTCATTTTTTAAAAATTTTGTTTGACTGATTCTTGATGTCTCATAGTGTCATCAGCGTCCATTTTCCCAATTCTAATTTTTAAGATGTTTTCTCCAGTGAGTCTTTGTATCTCCTTTTGCATTAGGCCAATCCTACTCTCTCTCTTTTTTTTTTCAGCCAAAGACAAGATTTATGAGAACATCTGTCATATTGGGCAGACTCTTAAGGAGTCTGAATGTTAGTGAGCTGTTGGCTAGATTATAAGAATCTGAGCAGTGGCTAGATTTTAAGAATTTAAGCAGTGGCTAGATTACATTATAAGAATCTAATCAGTGGTTAGATTTTAAGAATCTAAGCATCTTAATGGAGACAAGATGGACCTTATATACAGAAAGACTATGGGAGAGATCTAGAAGTGGCCAAAAAGTCTATGAGGTAATAGAACTCCAGGGACCTGGACCATGTGGCCAAGCCTAGATAGAATTAAGGGGTGGGAAGTGGCCTGGGGCCATAGGGAGGTAATTGGGGGTTTGAGTGTAGTCACAATGAAAGTCCAGTTGATGGGATTTGCCAGAGATTTGGCCACGTGGGAAAGTCCAAGGTTTTTCCTTTTTGGGGTCTAGATCCTATCTTCATCATTCCCCCCTCAAACAAATGGGACCCAAATTCTTTTGGGGTAAGGGGCAAAGGTCTTGGCTTCTGAAACTGCTTCCTGCTTACAAGGAGTGTAGAGCTTCCCCTGCCTTGAGGGGGTCCCAAAGAGGAGGGTGACTAGAACCGAGCACAGGCTGTATCCAGGGAACGATGGGGGGACATTGGCTGATACTCCCTGTTTGCTACCAACTGTAGGTGGATGGGCTTTAGTCTGGAAGACACAAATCTGACAGAAAAGACTGCAGAGCCCAAATATAAAGCAGGGACTAGATTTAGGGCCCAACTTTGAGAGAATAAAACATCCTTAACTCTGTTTGGATTCAGATAATTCAGTTTTCCAACCTTGCATTATCAAATCCACCTCATAGCCAGATGCAAAAATAGCCAGGTGGGTAACATTCCCTTTCAAAGAAACATAATGGGGAAACTGAACCAGGAGGATCCCATCTTAGACTGGGGCTAAAATTGTCCTCTCAGCTTTGCCTGATGCTGACTTCCCACCAGTATCATATTCTTTGAGTAACTTGTGGCATTTTTCTCAAGACGGCAGATTATTGATTATCGATGGATTATTATGATCCATCAGTCAACTCAAAATAAAATCCTATGAGCTTTCACCTCAAACAGCAAATTTCACTAATTACCATTTAGGAAAAAAACTTTTCCAGGATTTACATCTCAGATTTAAATTTGTCCTGGTGTAAAAAGCCAATTGTTAGAGATTATTCCTATACAATTGCAAATTCTTAACAAGACAAAACCAAAACAAGCTTTATGGCAAGTTTACACATTAAAACAATAACCAACAATAGTCAAATTATTTTAGCAGTAACCAAATTATGAAAAGTTGCTTGACATAACTGATACAAAAAATTCACCAGTTTGAAACATGAAGCAAACTCATTACCAGTCAGGTGACTTTAATTTTGTTAAATGCATTTCCAAATTACTTTACACAGAGAATCAACATCTCATCATTAACAGTTAAAACTACAACTTTAAAAGAGCGTGCTTACCCAAGTTCACAGGCTAGCTTCTTTACCTTGAGCAGGGTGTGCTGAACCTGGGTGATGCTTCCAAGCAAAGGTTGCACTAGGACCCAAGGCCATTGCCAGTGGGGCCCATGCTGTAGCTGTTGCCCCTCCCCCCTCTTTTCTTTCCTGGGTTGGGGAGGGCAAAATCAAAGGTGAGGGTTCAGGGTGAAACTTTCTTGTCCTATGAGAAGCGTTAACAAATCCCCTCTTGACTCAAGGGAAGGGAGTGGGAGAAAAGAGTGACCAGGGTTGTAAGGAGGAGTTTGAAAACTCCTTAGTGATCAATCACAAAACCTCCAGAATCTGCTAAGATATGTTTACCTGTTCTAACTTTTCCCTGTAACCTCCATGAAGGAGTATTCAGGGGTGTAGAGGGAAAGGAGTAAGTAAGCCTCACGGAACCAAAAAACAACTTCAGTTTTCCCCAATTCCCTAGCACCGAGAATTGACAGAATTGGGCATACACTTCCAGATAGGGCATCAGTCCTCGTCCTTTATGCTGCAGAAGGTGTACCCAGGTCCATGGCCTAGAACTGATCCAGTGGACCAAGAGCCTGTGAGCATCAGGCTGAGTGCAAGACAGCTTCATAACTGTCTACCTGAAAAGCACCTCCAAGCCTTGGTACTTAGAGAGTGGCCCCAACTGCAGAGCAAGAAAGGAGGAGGGGGGAGGCTTAAGTACCTTCCAGTCTTGGCTGGAGAAGAACTTGAGGTTAGGCAGTTTCCCCATATGGGCCACCAAAATATTGAGGTTTAGGGGTTCAGGGGTGCTGAGACCCCAAAATCACAACACCTGGGTCCTGCCTGAAAGAATTCAACCCAAGCCTTCTTTCAGCCAAAGACCAGGTTTACTAGAACATCTGTAATATTGGGCAGACTCTTAAGGAGTCTGAATGTTAGTGAGCTATTGACTAGATTGTAAGAATCTGAGCAATGGCTAGATTTAAAAAAAATCTAAGCAGTGGCTAGATTTTAAGAATCTAAGCCCCAATCTTACTTTTAATGGAGTTGTTTTCTTAAGGAATTTTTCCCCCCATTTGGCCAATTATATTTTTTAAGGAGTTGTTTTCTTTAGTCAATTTTTTGCTTCTTTTTCCAAGTTTTTGACTTTTTTTTCACAATTCTTCTGCGTAACTCTCCTTTCTTTTCCCAATTTTTCTTCTGCTTCTCTTACTTGATTTTTAAGATCCTTTTTTTGATCTCTTCCAAGAGAAAGGTTTTGGCTTGAGACCAATTTGTATTCCCCTTTGAGGCTTCATATGTAGGACTTTGACATTGTGGTCTTCTTCTGGGTTTGTGTTTTGATCTTCCCTGTTGCCACAGTAGCTTTTTATGGTCAGAGCTCTTTTCTACTTCTTACTCATTTTTCAGTGACTTTTAAAGTTGAGCTCTGCTCTTGGGGCACAGGAGTCCCTATGCCAAGCTTCTTTTGCTGGGAGTCTGGGGCCCAGTCACTGCCTTTCCATGCCAGATCCTCAAATGATTGCTGCTTTCCCACTGCCCTGGGGTGCCCCAGCCCAGTCATGCCTGTTGTGCCATAGTTCCAGAGCTTGCAGTTTGCCTTCTGTCGGAGGCCTCACTGCTGGCTTGTCGATCCAGGACTGTGGGGTTTTCTTTGCTGATCTGTGCTACAGCTAAAAGCCTTACCCCTGGCTTGCCTAAATTCCCTCTCTGCTGGACTACACTCTATTTTTATCCAAATGAGACAGATCTTTCCAGAAGTCCTTCTAAGTTATCTTAAGCTGGAAAATTGGTTCACACCATCTTTTTATGGGTTCTGTCACTTTAGAATCCATTTAGAAGCTTGATTTAATGTTGTTTCCAGGGGAAACTGAGGAGAGTTAAGTTCTCTCCACTTTCCTGGCTTCTCTCCACCATCTTCTATTCAAGTCTTCTTGTACAAATTGACTAATAAGAAAATGTATTACATATTTGCTCATGTATAACCTATATCTGGTTGCTTGCCATCTCTGGGATGGGTTAGGAGAGGGGGGAAGTAAGAGAAGGAGGGGTAGAATTTGGAACTTAAAACTTTAAATAAAAATGTTTACAAAATAGACTTGAGCTCCAGGGAGAAGCATTGAGCAGTTTCCTAAGAGCAATAAAGCCTGCTCTAATCCTCTGTTCTTTCTATGCCTAGATAATTGTCCACACCTAATGTCTGTCTCAGATGTTTGTGCCAGTGGGCTAGTTCTGTGAGTTATCTAACTGACTACATATCATAGTCCAGAACAGTGGCCCTACATGACCTACAATGTTCCCAAGATGGTCTGAACCAGAATAAAATGTAAGTGAGATATATTTAACAAAATAAATTAAATAATAATAAAACATAGATAATATTACATTTTAAAACTAGGTTAATATGTAGCCCACAGGGATCTTCATAAAAAGAATAGTGGACCTTATTTTTATTTGAGTTTGATGTCACTAGTCCAGTTTCTTCATCTTGTTTTTGTTGCGCTGTTTTGTTTTTTCCTCTGTGTAGAGTTGGGCCAATCTCTTCTGAATGATTAGAGGTAAAAGTAAGGATGTCCTGCAGTGTTCTGGGACTTGAGGTAATAAATATGATGTAATTTGCAAACAGAAATATTTGAAAGACCTTATCATAAGGAATTCTTCTATTTTGACTATGTATTGAACCTCTGTTATAAAATCTTTTAAAGAACTTTGCATATCAATCAATATGCATTTATTAAGCACCTACTATGTGCCAGGCACTGTGCTAACTGCCAAGGATACAAAAATAGGCAAAAGATAGGTCCTGCCCTCAGGTATTTAAATCTAATGGGGATCTTATAATCTAATGTATCTCATGTAATGCAGTTTTTGACCTACACATGAGAAATTCATAACTGGAACAGAATCCTTAAGGTAATGTTTTGCTCTTCCCAATCCAATGCTTTTTAATGAGCAGAGTTTGATTCTTCATCCCTTTTAATCACTTGTGAGACTCTAAAAATATCATGTGCTATAGTTATTTGCAAAGGCCTGTCTATTCCCTTTTCTGACGTTCAACTATGATGTCCCCAATCTGGGTAATTAATTATTTTCATTAAAAAGTTTTATAGGAATAGGAAAGTAGGCATGTGGAACAGTAGTTGTTGATATTCTATTGTTCATTCAAAGGCATAAAATTCTATTTTCAACCTCAGAGCACTAATAAGTACAATATATTTTTACAAAAAGTATAATTTCCTTCAAGTGATTTTTCTGTGTACAATATCATCAGAAGATACATCTGGAAGATGGAAGACTATAATCAATCACAAAAGATAAAGTAGTGGGAAACGTTAAAGACATTGATGGCTGTAGCTGGAACCGTGTTGCCAGCAATGGCTTGCTTAGGAGAAGTAGCATAAGGAATAACATGAAGGACATGTACTGTGGGGGAAAGAGGTGGCTTAGTTATATAGTAAAATGAGCCATAGCTCTTGTAGTGGGGATCTATATTTCACTGGGATCCATGAAATATTAAAAGAACTAGACAAAGATCTCCAATATATTGGGCAGATCCTTTGAGGAAATATGGATTCTTTATGTAGATATGAAAACTCGTGAGGAAAAAAAATATAGGATATGAAGTCAAGGATAAGTTTTTATATGTACTTAAGAAAAGATTAATCATATTAACGAGATCATGAATCCACTGGAGTATTGGCATGTACCAGCAGAAGTTAATATTGTGACAAGAAGTACATTTTCAAATAAAATTACAGGAGAAAACTATATTTTTCATCAATTATTCCTGTATTTGATAAGCAGAGATTTATTTTGTTTAATCTTTTAATACTGTCCTATCTACCACCAAATGGGAAAAGGAAAAACAAAAACAAAAATAAAAAGTCTCTTATATTTCTTAGGTTTCATGTTAACTTGGAATAGACTAGGGAACACTGTATTTGATCACTGGCATCTGTATATTTGATTCATTTCAAAATTGTTCTTTGTAGTTTTCAATATATGTGTACTGGAAAATAATTCTTCAACATTCCTGTGGTTGAAAATCCACAACTCTATGGCCCTGGGCAGGTATGTAAATTATGTGGTTACAAAGGTAATGACAACTTGAAAACAATATTTCATTACTTTCACAACACAAATCTAACATAGTTGTTAGATGATAGATCCTATAGGGATAACTATACAAGCATATTTATAAACATGCACCTACACATATACACCTATATATTCATATCCATTAATGTTTTTAAGAATTGAGGGGAAACTGGGAATATTTATGGACAGTTGCTGGTAAAAAAGTGACCAGAAATTAGAAATAGGGTGCAATAGAGGAGGATGGACTGAAAGGCACAAATAGAGGGGTTGGTTTTTATAAGAAGGTCTACTTCTTCCTATGTAGAAAATGGAGGAAGGATGGGAGATGGGGGGGTATGAAGATGAGAGGATGTTAAGTGAAAAATTAGGTAGACAAGATAATTCATGTGGGATAGCTTTATTTCTTAATCATAGCTAGGCTACATAGTTTATTTTCAGATTTTTGTTATTTTCCCACTGTTGTAATAATTAATTTCATCTTCAACCTAGTGGCAATAGAATGACTACTCAGGTTCATATGGTTCCCTCCTCTGCTGCTATAGGGAGCTTGTATTAAAAGAAAAGTTAAGATTACAACCATACTTGTTCTAAGCCCTCTGCTAAGTAGATTCCTAACATTTTGGCAATATTTTGGCTCTCTCAGTTAATTTACATTTAAATCTATTTCTAGTTAAACCCTGGCTTCTTTGTAGTAAAAATAAAATTCTGATTACTCCCAGTAGATGTCTAAGTAGTCAAAATTCCATGTTGGGTTCAAGGAGACCTCCAAGTCTAGAGTCTTAAAGGGGTTGGGACAGGATATATGGGATCACCCCCATGTATGATTATAATATCTTGCTTCTTTGAAAGTGTAACTTTATTATTAATCCATTGTAAGAAGTATGAGGAAAATGACATGATTCGAAATGACTTCAGATATAATTAGGGTAGAGGGTAAGACTTCGATGATGACATTTGAAGGTGAATATGGCTTTAGAGGCCATCTAACTCAACTCCCTAATTTTATAGCTAAGGAAATGAAGATCTAGAAAGGTGATATGTTTGTTTAAAACCAACACTACTCGTAAATGGAAGCAGCAGGATCAAAAACAAAGATCCTCTGAACCTATATCCAGTGGCCTTTCAAGGACACCCAGTTGTTTGGGACTGGAAGATAATTCACAGAAAGAAATAAAATTAGCATAGTTTTTGATATATTAAATTTTAGATCAGAGCATTTTTACTTTTTTGAGTTGTAATGTGTTAGGTTGATCTTCAAAATGAGAAAACTCTTAAATGTATCTATATTTTATAACCTTAAAAATTGGAGAGAATTTATAAAAATGTACTCAACAATTTTCTGTAACTTCATGTACACTTTAAGGAAAACACTACGTTTAAATTTATTCAAATCACCACTGAAAAACATATAAAAATGCATGTTATCATTCATTTCCTTGGTTTCTGCATCATTTTAATGTTTTGATGAAATTTAGCTTACTTGGAAATGAGTTAAAGTTTGAAATCATCAATGTAGCTAAAATATGGTTCATCAGAGATTTAATTTTTTTCTCCTGACAGCTTCACAGATAAAAGATAAACAAACTCTACTTGTGAGGTAAGCATAAGAGCTGAGGCTCCTAGACTGCAGGAAATCATACCTCAGTGAACACCTGCTATGGTTAGTTGATGTCTGTTGATGTTTAGCATACATGTACTTGAAAATCTTAGTCTTCACTTAAGCTATTTAGGGAAGGGATGAAAAATACAATTATCTTGCTCTGCATACCAGTAGGGGTTGTGAAGTCCAATAAAACATTTTAAAATTCATTACTTTCAAAATGTTATGTTGTTACAGAATAGTGCAAATAATTCCTTCAAAATGCATTCTCTTTGTTCTACAGAAAATGTAATCTGTGAGTTTCAAAAGAAAAAATGGAACAGTTTTTAAATAGTCATTCATAGTTTTGTTAAAATGTATTATTTAATTTGTCTTCATAATAATCTTTCCTTCCCTCCTTCCTTCCTTCCTTCCTTCCTTCCTTCCTTCCTTCCTTCCTTCCTTCCTTCCTTCCTTCCTTCCTTCCTTCCTTCCTTCTTTCCTTCCTTCCCTTCTACCTCCAGAGCTCCAAAGCAGGGGGAAGGGAGTGCAAGGCAGGCTGCCCCTTGGAATCTCTCTGTGTTGTTTCTCTCCCCCAGATTAAAACCGAAAAGCCTTGTGGAAATAAAGGATGGAGCTAGGTTATGAACATAAAAGAAAATGATTTGGCTCTGAATGATTCAGGAAAGAAAATAAATAAAAATCTTATGGAAAGGTAAAAATGTTAACTACAAACCTTTGAAAATGAGCTAATTGTTAACTCTGTCCTCAATTTAAAAACACAGGTGTCTAATAGCCTGGGAAAACTGATATTTTGATTTTGTGGTTGTAAATCCATATTTGATTTGATTGAGATTTGTCCTATAAATAAATTATGATGCACAAAAATTTCTTGAAAAATATATGGATCAAGGAAACCTGAGTTACACTCCAGGTTTCAGAAATTTGATGTCTGTGTGATGTTAGATTAATCCTGTTAGTCTCATTTTCCTGAAATGTAAAGAGGAAAATAATAATGGTACCCATCTCCCAGGGTTGTTGGGAGGATCAAATTGATATAAATATTGTGAAGTGCTTGACAGGTATTGGGTTTAGGTAAAGATAAAAACAGCAAGTGGTAGATAGAAACTGAAATTCTTTGAAGTTTCAGGTTTGGAGAACTAAATTTAAGAGATTGTAGTAAATTGTATTGTCATGTTACTGGCAGATTTTAGCAGAATTACTTAGAAATTTCTGAAAGTGACTTGGAATTGGAGAAACAGAGCCCCCTTCAGAGCTGTATTAAGAATGAGACCTATTCTAGAATGTCCAAGAGAAGATATCTAAGGACCAGACGACTACATGGGACATCTGGGACTCAAGAAAAAAAATACTATGATTAAATGGACATTGGGAGTGTTACTGGGACACAGGAAGTCAATTAATATTGATGATCATTATTGCATCATTCTGACTTTTTGTTTCATGATGATTTTGTTTGCTGAGTTTTCTTGGTTACCTCATTGATGTATATATCTCCCCTTTCAAAATTAGTCCATCGTGAGCCCTCTAAGTAGTTTTATATGTAGTCTGACTTAGTTTACCTATGAAGTCCATTTAACAAGGTTTATATATCATTATTGTTCTTAGGCTTTGTATCACCTGTTGTACTAAGACAAGTGAGAGGATGCTTCCCAGTGGTCTTTTCTTGGTATGTAATGTTGATGGTGAGCCCTTATAAATTTGGCTTATAGATAAATAATCCATGGGGGTAAGAGTAGGGGGCTGCCCCACCATGAATCAAAACAGGGTAATTGAGGGAACTGAGTGAAGCACACTGACTTGATTCTGGATCTAACTCAATTTCTATTTTCTTTCTATTCAGTTATAGACCTCTCTTGTGAGAATTTATTGAAATTAGGAATTATAAGAAAACTTTATCGCATTTTCTGAACCTGGCCCCGCATGGCTGGGAAGCTGGATCACCTCCACCTATTCCTTAGAGACCTTTAACTAAAGATATAGGTTACATTTAGAAGAAATGCACACAAGGAATTTTATCACAATTATACATACCAAGCAGCCATATATCTTTTCTGAAAACTGGCCCCATACTAGTCAACCAGTTACTGTTTCCTTGTTCCTTTGATCAAGTACGGACACTTGGAGGGAGTGGGACACTTCTTTATCTCATTTCAGGGAATTATTTACTTTCTCTCTCTCCCAACTGAGAAAGACTGTAATTTTTCCCCTAATTAGAAGTTAGATTACCTAATCTTGTACCTTGTATCTTGGTTTATATCCTGTTGTTTTCTTTTAATGCATAAAAAATAAATATTCCCACCCTGTATTTGAGATCCAGTGGCAAGCTGAGGAGGCCTGGTACTGATTTATTATGCAATTGGGATGCATTGTTTAATAAACTGATATGCTGGGAAGCTTGAATCTTTGTTTCCTCATTTCAGATTTTACCACTTAAACTTCTTCCCTTCCTTCCTCCATCCTTTCTTTCCTTCCTCCTCCTTTCCCCTCTTCTTCTCTCCTCATTATCTCTTCTCCTCTTCTGTCTCTGTTTCTCTCTCTTCAATGCTATTATTGTTGTTGTTGTTTATCCTTTATTTTCGAAGAAGATCATGACATCAAGGAGGTGATGCAGTGATGTGCAATTGAATTGGATTTAAGTGATGGAGGATTGTGCAAAGTCACCAGCCTCACTTTCTCCTCTGGAGCCATCTGAGTCCAGTGGTGGGATGTAGATCAGGATAATTGGAGATGGCCCAGGATGCAGTGGGGGGACCTTGACCTTTCTCTTCAATGCATAACTTCGTTGAAAACTTTGTTAACTCTGAATGATCTACAGCAGTGCTGAAAATCCAAAATACAAATGGGTACTTACAGCTGCATATTCACAGAAAAAAAAACTACAAATTAACATTAGGTTTCATTTTTAAATTTTATTTTGTTAAACATTTCCCAATTACATTTTAATCTGGTTCTGGCCTGCCCAGGAGTTTTGCTGGCTGTGAGTTTGACACCTTTGCCCTAAAGCATTTTGTTTCAGTATTAAACATAAACTATCAACAAATTCTCTCTGAATCAAGATCAGCAAAAGACTCAAGAAAGATGAAGAATGATACAGCTTCTTCCTGAATATAGGGACTATTTCTATCATGATGTCTTCTTTTCCTGGTAGAATAGGGAGATGGAAATGATTTGTTCCAATGGCCAGCCATTAAGGCACCTAAAGCAATGTGCTATGGAGTACTTAGAACTTCAAGATGCATATGTCTACAAATAAGGTTAAAACCCCATAAGAGGTAAATACTAAAAAACAGATTTTGCAAATGTTATTGATTTTTATTTTGTAGTCCATTCTGAAAGCAGCAGGGTATTTCATAGGGAAAGGGAAATTTCTAGAAGTGGGTTACAAAATTGTTAATTTTGCTTCTTATATCAGAAGATAACAGCCTCAAATTAACATCTAAATAATGGACACTATAATACACTCTCTAGGTTAAAAGGTTATTGTAACTAGTATTTGTAAATCTCTAAAGTTTTCTGTAAATGTGAGATGTCATGATGGCAATGATGATGATGATGATGCTTGAAGTGTACGAGAAACGAGGCGTGAGTAGGCAGTATGACAATAGAAGGGAAGAACAATGTCTTTTGAGTCACAGCATTTAGTTTTATATCCCACCTCTGAACCTTACTACTTATATCACCTTGATCAATCACCAACCCTCCTTGGACCTCAGTTTCCTTATCAATAAAATGAGAATTGAAGTAAAAAGGTCTTTGAGGTCCCTTCTCCCTCTGTATCTGTGATTCTAGGGCTACTGCTCTCATGTGGCCAATTATCTTTTAGCAAATGATTGCCAGATCTATATATCCAGCCCTATCCTGAACTCCAGTTGTAGCCTGTAGATATCATCAACTGGATGTTCTGTCTAGGACATTTTTCAGTTTAAAAATGAGCTCACTATGCTACCACCCTGTCGCACACACACCAAAACAAAATTATTGTTCCTCTTAACTTGATCTGCCGTTCTTTTAAACATTGTTTCAGAACATTGGAGTCATCTCTTACTCTTCTCTCTCTCTGACTCTTGATATCCAATCAGTCACCAAGTCTTATCCTTCTAATTTCACATTTGTCATACTTCCCCTCCATTCACATGATGACCATACAAGTCATACCATACAAGACCATACAATTTCAGTATTTCTCCCCTAGATTATTGCAACAGGCTTTTCACTTTTTTCTGCTTCACAGCTCTCCCTACTTTGTCCCACACAGATTCCAAATTGAAATTATTAAAAAGAAGTACTCTCTCCCAATTAGATGTAAAAATATTTTAATATTAATTTTTTTTAAATTTTGAGTTCCAAATTCTCTCTCTCCTTCCCTCTCCTCTCACTCATTGAGAAGGCAAGAAATTTGATATAGGTTATACATGTGTAGCCAAGCAAAACATATTTCTATATTAGTCGTGTTGTGTTAGAAAACACAGACCAGAAAAAAAATAAAAGAAAAAGAAAGAAATTTTTTTAAAAAGGTATGTTTTGATCTGCATTCAGAATCCATCAGTTCTCTCTCTGGGGATGGGTAGCATTTTTCATCCTAAGTCCTTCAGAGTTGCTTAGATCATTGTGTTTCTGAGAAGAGCTAAGTCATTCACAGTTGATCATCGTTCAATGTTGCTATTACTGTGTACAATGCTCCCCTGGTTCTGCTCACTTCACTCAGAATCAGCTCATGTAAGTCTTGCCAATTTTTTTTTTCTGAGAGCATCTTGCTTGTCATTTCTTATAGCATAACAGTATTCCATCATAATCATATGCCACAACCTGTTCAGCCATTCCTCACTTGATGGACATTCCCTCAATTTCTAATTCTTTGCCACTTTTGTTTGAAAAGAGGTACTTTTGTTTTTTCTTTCTTTGGAATATAGACATAGTAGTGGTATTACTGGGTCAAAGGGTATGCATGGTTTTACATCCTTTTGGGCATAGTTCCAAATTGCTCTACACAATGTTTGAATTAGTTCACAAACCTCATCAACATTGCATTAGTGTCTCAATTTTCCCATGTCCCCTCCAACACTTGTCATTTTCCTTTTCTGCCATATTAGCCAATCTGACAGGTGTGAGGTGGTACCTCATAATTATTTTGATTTGCACTTCTCTAATCAACAGTGATTTAGAGCATTTTTAATATGGCTATAGATAGTTTTGATTACTTCATCTGAAAACTACCCATTCATATCCTTTGACTCTCTATCAATTAGGGAATGACTTATTTTTATAAATTTGACTCAATTCTCTGTTTTTCAGAAATGAAGTCTTTATCAGAGAAACTTCATGGTTATAATTACTAACTATATTTCCCTCTATCATATTTCCCTCTGTTTATTCTACTATCTCTCCTTTCACCCTGTCCATCCTTGAAAGTGTTTTGCTTCTGATTACAGCCTCCCCCAATCAGCCCTCCTTTCTATCAGTTCCCTTACTCCCTGCCTTCTTTCATCCCCTTCCTCTCCTATTTTCCTGCAGGATAAGATATATTGCTATACCCAACTGAATGTTTATGTTATTCCCTCTTTGGGTCAATTCCAATGAAGGTGATGTTCAAGCGTTCTCCCCCACCTCCTCCCAAATTGATATTCTTAAAGCACAATCTGATCATGTCATTCCCCTTCTCAGAAGTCTTCAGTGGCTCCATGATGCCTCTAGAATAAAATACAAAATCCTCAGCTTGATGTTTAATGCCTTCCACCATTCAGTTGGCCCCTGCATTCCACTTTCATTTCATATTTTTCATCTTTACACTCTTGAAAGTAGATTTTCAGGAGAACATAACTCACTCTATGTTGTCCTTTATTTTCTATTTTTCTTTTTCTTTCTTTTGTGTGATGTCTTTGACAGGTAATAAATGTTTCTTTCAGTATCTCCCTTCCCCCAACTGCTTTAAGATTACAAAAGAAAATGTATAGAACCTCAATAGTTCAAGTAACTATCCCCTCCTCTCTGTCTCTCTTTTTTCTCTGTCTGATAAAGAGGGTAATCTAGGCCCCTAACAAATGCCTATTGAATCAATGGCTTGACTGACTGATATAGAAAGTTTTCTTTAGTTTGGTGTAATATTCTTTCTTTTTGTAACAATTTAAGCACCCTCTTTTTGTTTTAATAAATACCTTCTTTGTGTCTGTGTGTACTACCTGCTCTTTCCAAAACTGCATTGTAAAAAATCCATCTTATCTAGAGTAATTCACACTAGGTCACATTACACACACACACACACACACACACACACACGTGTGTGTGTGTGTCTTTTGGTTTCTGTGTATGTGCCATAATAAATATGTGTACACACAGATATTTCTGTTCATATTACTATATCAATATTCTTTCCTATAAATATATATGTATATACACACATATATTTCCAAATATGTCATCTGCAAAATTGTGAGTCATATATATCTATTACCTACTGATCATATAAGTCACATTCTTAAGTGAGTAAACAAGTTTACCTGTCTATATTCTCTGCTGGTTTATTTGGTCAGTAACTAGTAAGGGCTCTGAAAATTCTTGCAACGTACAGATTTTCATCTAATCAAATTGGCCTACTAGCTGTTTCCTATATATGACATTCCATATTTGTCCTCAGTGCTTTTTTGCAGACGGTCTGGGATACAGCTACTCTTTACTTATATAAGTGACTTAGAATTCTTAGCTTCCTTCAAAGGACAGCTCCACTCAGGATGTATTTCCTAATTACATCTAAAAGATAAAATACCTTTATAAGAGCTATTCCCTGATTCCCTTACTGGTTATCTCTCCCTCTTGATACTCTCTCCCTATTTTGTATTATTTTGTCTGTTAAGTGACTAATTTGTGCAATGGCAGTGAATAGGGGGCTAGACTTGGAGTCAGGAAGATCTGAGTTCAAATCCCATCTCGGATACTTGCTAGCTGCTTTACCTTGGTTGAGTTGCTTGATCTCTTTGTGCCTCAGTATCCTCATGTACAAAATGGGGATAATAATAACAGTATCTCACAGAATATTATAATGTTCAGGCAAATTATTATATGTAAAGGGTTTTGCAAGTTGTAAAACCCTATACAGTACATAGTTGATAACTATTATATAGTTTATATAGGGTCTTCCAAAAGTCTTAGAGCAATTTTGAGCTATTCAATCTTTATTTTCAGCTATTATAGTTTTATTTTTATTTACCTTATTATTAATCTATGAAGGCTTAAAACTGTACTGAATGACCTTGTATTTGCTTTTATTTATGCATATTATACTCCCCTAGTAGAATAGAAGCTACTTGAGGACAAGGACTCTTTTTTTTATTTTCTGTCTTCCTACCACTCTAGTGTAGCATAGTCTGTTCACCTTAAAAACAGGTTATCTGAATCATAGGACTGAATTGTGTTTAAAATTTTCCACTGATACAAAGTTAAAAAAAAAATGTGTCCTAAGTCCTGGACCATAATTAGAAATTCCTTTGGGTTAACTGGGCCTTTAAAAAAGTCTAACTCTTTCCTGGCTCATCAAGATGATCATTCATTTATATTGATATCCAAATTACTCAGTGGTTCATCGATAAATACTGCTACCAATAATGCTGATAAACATGAAGAAACATTTTAATAGCTAGTTTATTAATATGCTTGGAGCATAGACCCGTTGGGCTCCAAGAAGCCTTTTCAACAATGTTATTTACATTTTAGTTATATAGGCAGCATAAGTATAGTGGAGTTTTACAGAGGGAAGAAGGGTAAGATGTACACATCTAAGATTAGATAGCAGAAGTAGAAGATCTGTATCAGGTAAAATTATAAACTCGGCAGTAAACATTAAGGTTTAAAGTAGAATTTGCTCACTAACCATTAACAATGGAGCTATACCTACTTACTTAACATGCTTATCTTAAGTAAATAGAGCTAAATAAACCTGAGCCAGAAATTCTTTTATCAATAACCAGTTTATCATTGGAGCTCAAATTTGATGTCAGCTAAATTCTGTGCTCTCTAGCTAAGGATACGACATTGTCTGAGGCAAATAGCGGTAGTAGAGCTAGAATAGGGAAAAAAATTCTATGACAATATCCAACTGTGAATTAATTTAGTATTATAATGTCTAACACCTCCCCAAAGCAATATTCTGGAGGAATGAACTCTTCCTTTGGGAGATGGAGGAGTGAAAAAGAGAGGGGGTGATTTGAGATATCAAACTTGGATCAGGGGTTCTTAACCTAGAGTCCCTGAACATTTTTTAAAAATTCATCTAATATCATTATCCTAAAAAGGGATCCATAGGTTTCACCAGACTTCCAAATGAGTATAAGACACAATGAAGAGTAAAAACTTTGGTTCTAGATAAAGGAAAGAATGAAGAAATGTTTTGGGGGGGGCGACACCAAAAGATGGAAGAAAGCAGGAAAAAGGGAGACGAAAAGTTCATAAAGTCAGATTTTTTTATTTTGCTCAGGGCTCTGATGGTGAACATCCTCTCAATGCCTCTAAAATTCTTCTACCAGCTATTTTTACTCCCTCCCCTAGCTTGGTTCTACAAGTTTTCTTTCCCGTTGAATGTTCAAATAATGGCCATTGAAATTTTTAGAACCTAATATACTTGACCTTTCAGAATGTTTTGTCTATTCATTTAAAAAAAGATCTTTCAAACTTGGGTCAGGGCAGAAATTTACAAGATTCCTACCTTGAGATTAGAGGCAGAGTTAAGGATATTTCAGGGAAGAGAAGCCTTTCTTTCCAATTGTGTATTGGTGCGTCCACCATGTATAAACCAGAATAAGCTACAATGAATCTTTCTCCTCCAATCTCAGAGAATTTTGTTCTACAGCTCCCTAACAGACTTCTCTTTCAATGCTATTTATTGTAGGTATCTACCTTGGTGTCTTAACTCCCTGCCAGAATGTAAGATTCATGAGGTCAGAGGACTTGCCTTATTGTTATAGAAGAAATATCTCCTCTTAGAGTTTATGTGGTAGGTAACTTTTGCTGAAATAAGTCTACCACAGTGTAGAAATTATAGAGATAAGAAAAACCTAGGTTTTATTATTATACTTTTGCATAATTTCAGATCTCAGATGAATGTACACACATGCGCACATACACACATGTGTGTAGATATATATATGTGATATATACATATATGTGATATGTGTATAGGTATATGTGTATGAATGAAGATCAGGATTCTAACAAGGCCTCTTATAGACAAAATTTTGTCAGAATGGCAGAGAAATAATTCTTTTACATACTGCCATTATGTACATTCCTTAGACCATAAAAGTTGAAGAAAAGACAGATTTATAATCCCATGCTTTCCTCAATGTTGTAAAAGTTGAAAAAATTTAGTAAGTCATAATCTCATACACAAACTTAATTAAACAGACTTTATAGGTTAACTAAGTCACTTTATAGATAAAACTACATTTAGGGAGTTCCCAAATAAGCTGAACCCAAGGAAAACAATTAAATATGGAAAACAAACAGGTATATGAGGAAGGAGATTTATATGTCACCAAGAAGTGAGGGATTATTGAGATTCTTACTCTGGCTTCTTATCTAGGGAATGGTTAAAAATAAAATTTCAAATTCTGTGAGTCAGGTTTTGGTCACATGCCTAATAAAGTATTTTGGACAAAGCAGGAATTCAGTGTTTGTTGAATGACTAAATGAAGAGGTGAATCTTTTTTTCCTCCTTCCTTACTATACAATGTACCAACTCTCCCCAACTAAAAGTTATGTACATACCACAGTCATACTTTACTAGGTATTGAAGGAAATACAAATTTTACATAACATAATGGGGATTTTAAATTTCTTTTTGATAGTTTATTAATATTATTATTATCATTTGGGCCTCAGGGCCATTTCTTCTGCAACTTTTGGTTAGCTGAGAACCTTTCTTCTATTAATATTAACCTCGTGTGACTTAGTTAACATATAAAGTCTGTTTAATTAAGTTTGTTTATGTATGAAATTTCTAAGGAGGCAGAATGGATCAGTGGAAAGATAACTGGCTCTCTGGTCGAAGGAGATAAATTCAAATCCTCCCTCTTATATTTATTTCATTACTTGTAGGACTTAAGACAAGAAATCACATCATTTCCCTGCATATAATGAGAATATATTTTAGTACCTGTATAAGAGAGTAGTAATAAGTTTGTCAATTTAGTATAACTTGTAATCCAATCTAATCCAATCAAAATTTATTAAGCACCTCCTATGCATCAAGCACTATGCTAAACTTCAGGATTAATAGACAGTGTCTGACTTTGAGAAGCTTACAATCTAATGGGAGGGGGAGGAGATAACAACAAAAAAGAAGAAAGAAAGGGGTGGGGGAAGACCAGGAGGTGTTCCATGGAACTGGTAAAGCTGCGGATGTGGAGTAGATTGAGAATAATACCCTTTGTCAACTTCACATCACATGATGGATTCTATTTTGTTTTGAGCCTCCATTTTTTTGATTGAACTCTTTGAGTAAGTTGTTTTTGTGTAATAGTAAGAAAAGTACCTATGTGGCATGATGTAGTAAACAACATGTATGTATTCTTAAACATCTAGTAAATATACGTAAACCCTCTGACAAGTCAGCCAACAAATTAAAAAAAAAAAAGAAAAAAATATGTAACTTTGAAATAACCTACCAATCAAATTATGTGGCAAATAACCTAGTAACATCCATAGCTAAAAAATGTGAAAGATCCATCTTAGGAATAGCTCCTGCTTTCCCCACACTTAAGACTCATATTATCTTGAGGGCAGTATTGATTGACAGAAATTGCCTGATGCCCAGCTCTGAAGGAGGCCTTCTGCTATGCAGAGAAGGAAATCTGGTCGAGTCAGGAAAGAAAGAAGCCATTTGGACCCTAAAAAATGTCAGGGTGCTGACTGTTTTTTGGAGTGTATCATTTGCACTCGTTAATTAACAAATTTTGATTTTATGCATTGGGAAGTATAATTCTAATTAGCATTTTCATCTACTAGTTAGTATAAGTAACAGTGAATTGACTATAAATAGCCCTGAATTTCCTCCTCTGTAAAACAAGAAGGTTGATAAAGCTGGCCTCAGATATCTTCCTACCCTAGCTCTATGATCCTAGAAAATTGCTTTTTTTCCATGCTTTAGAATTCTTCAAAATCTACCTGTTGAATAGTTGTGGTCTCTGACTTAAACTTTTACTTTTTATTGTGGGTATTAGCTTTAAGTCAAGATAAGGCAACTTGTCATAGTAGATAGAGAGAGTGAAAATGAGAAAGACCTGAGTTCATACACTTCTGACATATGATGGCTATGTGATTTTGAGCAAATCATTTAACCTCTCTGTGTTTTAGTCAGTCTCTAAGAATATAAGTTGGAGAGAGAGAAGGAAGGAAATAAGCACTTGTTAATTGCTTACTAGGTGTCAGGCACTATGCTAAGTGCTTTACAAATACGTCTCATGTGATTCTCACAACAACCTTGAGTGATCGATTCTATCATTATCCTCATTTTACATTTTACAGTTGCGGAAACTGAGGCAGAGAAAAGCTGGTTGATTTGGCCAGAGTCACGTAGCTAGTAAGTGTCTGAAGGCAGATTTGAACTCAGGTCTTCCCTACTGCAGGCTCAGTGCTCTATACATCGTGCACATAGCTATCTCTAGTGAAGGTAATTACATGCATTAGTAGGGAGAATTTCATCATTTCAGAGTACTCTATACTAATGAAATCACAGTTCTGTTAATTATCTCTTTAAGCAAGTTATTTGGATTGTAGTTAGTGGGCACTGGACTAAATGAAACAGTCTAGAGGTTTTTCATCAGCGCTGGGGCTCCCTGCACCTCCCTGTCACTCCCCCCCCCCAAAAAAAAATAACGGGAGAAAACGAGGCCCATGTCAAAAGGGTGATAAACTGGAAGTTTTTAAGAATAAAGGGAAGACAGAACAAACATTAGAAAAGAACACACCAAGTGTAATACAAATTACACCTGAATAATAAAAACTCTCACCTGTGGCTTTAAGAAGCTGTAGCATGCTCAGCACCCACACTCCAGTAAAACCTCCTTGGCAGATGGGCTAAACCAGGTTGATAATAAGTAATAGATGGGCTTCAAACCTGTTGGTGAGTTAGGCGGTGTCTACCCCAAGTATATGAAGGCTTTCCGTGGCAGAATTTGCAGATAAGAACAATTTGTTTAACAGCCATTATGGTGGCTGAAGCAGGCACTGTGGAGTGCTTAGAACTTGGTCAGCCATTAAAGGGGCCAAGGTCATCCACTGCATCCTGGGCCCTCACCAGTCATCCTGACTTTTGTGTCTTTTTTTGAGATATTTGATAATATCCATGCAGCAGTTTACTTTTGGTGTTATTTTTGATGTAAATCATAGAGTCAATGGACCTGTGCTGGTGGTTAGAAAATCCAGAGGATAAAAAGAAAGATGTATGTATGGGATTCAATTATTTAAGGATAAAACCTTAGACTATTTCAATTTCTTGTTACAGTCAAATAAACAGACATAGGAAAACAAAATGAATGTCTCAGAATCCTAGTGCATTTGTTATACTCTTCTTGCTATACTATATATAGCAGTGTTTCAGGGTCAAACCTCCTCAAAATAATGTTCCATTCATATAGTCAAGGTAACCCATCCTACCCAAATCAAGTCATTCAATAAGAATATTCACTTAGATTCAAACAAAACAAAGATAAATGAAATATGTTATATTTAAATTATATTATTTAAAAATTTTATTATTCTATATTTGAATGTTATTATTCATTTTTTAAAATATTTCACTTGTCTTTAATAATTATGTAGTACTCTCACCATATAGATTTCCCCCTCCCCCATTATTACATTTTAAATGTATATCCTGGCACATTCTTCCATAAAGTAACATTAGTTTCCTGTTAAAAATTTTAACTTTATTCTCATACAGGGGTGGGGGCAGAAAGATGCTCCAATTAACAAAAGCAGATGGGAGTTTGAGAAGATTATGATAGGAAAAACTAGGGATTATTAGGAGATTTAAAGTGAGAAGTATTGCCTGTGGTATCCCTACCTTTGATAGTTATAAAACAATAATAATTAAATTAATTAAAACTTTATTAATCACCTCTTATACAGAAAGTATTGGGATGGGAATATTAAGACAAAAATTAAATTGCATGCTATTAAAGCATGCATAATTTCATTAATAAGAGTTAATTTGTGGAAGGAAGAAGCACTAGCAACTTGAGGGTTTAAGGAAGGCTCCATTGAGACTGGTGTTTTTATGCTAAATCTAAAAAATTTCTGAATGGCTAAGAGACTTTACTTGAAGTCTAAGGGATTACTTGTATAAATACTCAGAGGTGCTGGGGAATAGCAAGTTCAGAGAATGGTTAATAGTCTAGTACGTGAATAGGAGTAATTTGGACAAACAAAACAAAACTAGAATGAGAACTTGCAGACAGATCGTCTGTTCAGTTGTGTCCGGCTCTTCAAGGACCATGTTGTTGCTCATGGGACTTTCTTGGCAAAGATGCTGGAGTGGTTTTCCATTTCCTTCTCCAGTGAATGAAGGCAAACAGAGGTTAAGTGACTTGTCCAGGGTCATACAACTAATAAGTGTCAGAAGCCAGATTTGAATTCAGATCTTCCTGGCTCTAGACCCAGTGCTCTATCCATCGAGCCTCCTCGCTGCCTCAACAGATTGTAGAGAGATTGTGAAAGGTTGTTCATGCCAGGACAAGCAGTTCATATTCTTTCCTCTAAAAGGAATAGAGAACTATTGAAATTTTTCGAACAGGGGAATGAAATAGACAGAGCTGCGCTTTAGGAAGATGATTTTATATCAATGCGGAGGATAGAATGGGGAGAGGTGAGACTACAAACAGGATGACTAGTAAGAAAGTTATTACGGTACTTCAGACAAGAGTTGATGCAGACCTGAATGAGACTTGGTGGCTGTGTGAGTGGAGAGAAGTGGGTAGATACAAGAGATGTTGTAGAGATAGAATCAATGAGAATCGGCCATTCATTAGTGTGGAGAAGGAAATGAGGGAGAGAAAAAAAGTGAGGGGTCATTCAGGTTTCAGACATGGGAAATTGGAATGATCAACATGGGGAAATTTGGTATTCTACTCTTTTTTTTTTTTAAGGCAATGGGGTTAAGTGACTTGCCCAGGGTCACACAGCTAGTAAGTGTCATGTGTCTGAGGCTGGATTTGAACTCCGGTCTTCCTGACTCCAGGACCGGTGCTCTATCCACTGTGCCACCTAGCTGCCCCGGTCTTCTACTTTTGACAAAGGATCGCAGAGATAGAACTGGAAGGGACCTTGGAGCTAGCTCCTTCATTTTGCAGAAGAATCTCATGTCTAGTTATGTGATTTGCCCTTATACTAAGTATCAGAAGTGGGATTTGAACTCAGATCCTCTGACCACAAATCCCTACCATTTGTGCCATTTCCATTGTACCATGCTGCCTAAAATGTTGAGTTTGACTGAGGGACTTTCATGTTAAGATGTCTATCAGACAGTTAATGATGAGCAGACTAGAACTTAGAAGAGAGAGAAGATCTTGATAACATAGAATCCTATATACTAAATCATATATTATTAAAATTAATCTCCCTGGAATTCCCCCTCCACCACTCCCCAGTTGCTAGTATTCTCTTCACAAATTAACTCATCCTTAACTGTTTATACTTTTGAGGGCAGGGATTATTTTGTTTCTTTTTACCTGCTTGTTTTTGTCTTGGTATCCTGTCATCCTTCTCTGACACTTCTTTCCCTACTAATACCTTGAACATAGTAGATTGTTTCTGTTGAATTTAACCATCAAAAGAAGTTTCATGGAATCCAAGAGAGTACATGTAGAAGAAGGTACTTTCCAAAGCTGCAGTCAGAGCTCTATAATTCTGAAAGATTTTTCCTTGTCCTTATCCTACTTGACCTCACTGTTCATAGAGGATAAAATTATAGATCTCAAAGGGACCATAGAGGTCATCTAGTAGAACTCTCTTATTTTACATATGAGGAAATTGAAGTATATACACTCATAGTTCATAGAGACACAATAAAACAAGATGATTTGCACCAAGGCCACAGTCTATGATGCATTCATTTTGTGTCTTTGGAGTTTAAAGTCATTTAGAAGATTTTTCACCCAACCACAGTATATTTATTTGCCTTTTCAACATTTTAAAAATCCTGTTTATGCTGGTGCCAATGAAATCAAATGACAAAGCGTTGATACATGACTAGATTACAAGGAAATGAAGGCAACAAAAGGTGGAATGACAACTTTTTCTAGGAATCTGGTAGAGAAAGGAAGTAGAAGTATTAGGTGTACCTTGGCCTAGATATTCCATCTCCTTCCTCTCTGTATTATCACAGACCATCCACCATGCCTGGAATCCATTCTTTCCTCATAACCTATATTTTATAATATTTGAAGGTTTTTTCCTTTTTTCAAAATATTTCCCATACAGCAACCCTATAAGGTAGATAGTATAAGCATCATTTCCTCCATTTATAGATGATGAAAGCTGTGATTTATCCAAGGTCACACCATGTTGGAGCTAGGATTTAAATCTCACCATATCACTTCCCTGTGTGGTAAGGTATATAGGTCTCCATAATAAAGTAAATATTAAAATCATTAACAAAACTTTTTTTTAACTAGATAAAGTTATCATAAATTGAATTGATTTCAGACTAGAAAAGTAACACTTTTAGAAAGGAAGTGAAATCAAATTTGTTGCACCTAGTAGAATCACAATTTCAAAATGAGAAATTTATGGAGTATTGATTTAGGTCTGTTGGTGACCTATTTGCTTGTTTACTTATTTTACTTACTTATTTTTAAATCAGAAATTAGCATTTTTTGGGGGGGTTAGGCAATGGGGTTAAGTGACCTGCCCAGGGTCACACAGCTAGTAAGTGTTATGTGTCTGAGGGGGAATGTGAACTCAGGTTCTCCTGAACCCAGGACCAGTGCTCTATCCACTGTGCCACCTAGCTGCCACCCAGAAATTATTTCTTAAACTAGACGTCTAGATACAAAATAACCCTGGAGATAAGAATTTCAAGTAGCTGTTCTGTAGCAGCAATAGTAAAGTGCAGGGTGCATAATTGGAAAACTATCTTCTGTCATCTGCAGGCTTGAGTTTTTGGATACCCTGGAAAGTAATATGGTTCTACGGGCTCTGAATAGTGGTGTAGTTCATGATAGTCAGGCATCCAGGGCCATCCTTTTGTTCCTTCAACCCTTCCCTCTCCAGTACTTTTACATAGGTGAACCAAAGGAGGTAATAGTATACTATATGGCCTTGGTGGTGAGACTTTACAGACAAAAATACCCAAAGTTTAGATGAAGAAGAAGGAGGAGGAGGAGGAGGAAAAGTGTAATTCATCTTGGTCTGAACTTCGGGCATTCCAATCAGCCAACAAACATTTAACATGTACCTATGTGCCGGACACTGTACTAAAGTAGTAGAGATACAAAGAAATGAATAAGCCCCTGCTTTCAAGGAGCTTACAATCTGATGGGAGAACTTTGCAAACAAAAAGAAAGCAAAAATGGTCTTAAAACTTTCCTAAATGATTGCAGGAGGCAGGGAGGAAACAGAGCGAGGAAAACAGAGATTGATTATGTGTGTGTGTATGTGTGTGTGTGTGTAAATATACCTATATCTATACCTACATATATTTTGTTTTTCTTCTTCTTCTTCTTCTTCTTCTTCTTCTTCTTCTTCTTCTTCTT
>NW_020954599.1:22315041-22321454 GCF_900497805.2 Vombatus ursinus
TCTTCTTCTTCTTCTTCTTCTTCTTCTTCTTCTTCTTCTTCTTCTTCCTCTTATGAAGACATAGTTGTTTGGATGTTTTCTCCCCTATTAGACTAAGCTCTGAGAGAAGGGACTGTGTTCTGCCTTTCTATCTCCAATGCTTAGAATAGTGCCTGGCACATGGTAGGCACTTAATAAATGCTAATTGACTAACTATTCCATCAACTTGATTTTACATTTAAGAAAACTATGGCCAAGAAGAGTAAAGCGCCTTTCCCAAAGTCAAAAAGGCAATAAATGACAAAGCTGGGATTTGAACCCAGGTAGTCTGATGCCAAATTCATCCTTTTTTCCCATCACAGACCTTGTTTTCAGTTACATAACTGATTGATGTGGAAAATTCAAGATGCTGTTTTATTTATTCATTATAAAAACAAACAAGCAAATGTTTGACATAGTGGAGCAATATGTAGCAGGAAAATCTCCTTTCTGAAAAGGTGTCTCTCATGGATAAAATAAGGTCACTTCAAATTTCATCTTATCTTCATTAATAGAGAATGTACTATTCATCAACCTACTGATTATTCTATCAATTGAGGCATAAAACAGATATTTATCAAAAATGGTCCACATTGCTATAAAGAATGTGCTGTGCAGAGTCTAAAGGGAAAAAGGAATTTTCCATTCTTGATGTTCCTTATAGTCTCTGATATCACATTAGAAAATTGTTCATCATTTTCATTGAATCCATGCTGGTCCCAGCTGCCTACGCATACTTCTATTTATTTATTTTACCATCAACATTCTCCTGATGATGCTTTATAGTTATGAATCAATAAACATTAAAATCTCAGAGGATTAAAAATCACAGGTGACTCAAAACGCAATGGAAAGACATCTGGAGGGCATAAGGAGGTTGTTTCATAATTCCAAGGTTACTTGGGAATAAGGGAGTAGAATAAACAACATTAACAAGTATCCATATGGCCAAAAAAGGGGGTGGATGCACCCTGCAGAGAGAACAGGAAAAAAACAAATGAGCAGCTTAAGTATTTCAGTGATATTGACAAAATGCTAAAATACCCATAGGAAGATGCCCAGTGTGTTGGCTAGATCCTCTATGGAAAATTTATGGAAAAAAATAGAAAAGAATTATATGGGATTAGGAGGTATGAATGGCTTGCAATCTGCATCAGTGGAGTGAATATCCATACGAAAAAAATAGACCTAGTAAAGTAACTATTGAATAATATCACAAATATCATTCCTTCTGGCTCATAGTCTCTACGTGTGCTCCTAGATAGTTCTGCCCTCCCCCTTTTATTGGACTTTTAAAGCCTTTGGAAGGGGTGAATTTTCAAAAAAGAATTATTTTGTTTCTGAGATACTGAGTTCCACTTAATGTCCACTAAAAATAAGTTTTTGTAATGTGGAGTCAACTTCCCATATCACAACAAGCATGATAAAATGTGACTTTAGTTTCTCATACATTCTTGATGAGTACAGAGTAAATGTAGTTAAAGGAAACATATTTAGTGGGCATGGGTGAGAGACGAAACTGGAATACATTAAAGGTATGGTTAAATGTTATTTCTTTGCCTCTGTGTTATAGCATTATATTGTCTCAGTCTGTCTATTCACATCATCAAGTCACTCCTTGGAAAGAAATAAAGGAGTACATGGAAGCCTGAGTAGCATTTCTAATGATATAATGTAGATTAGCTTGAGTTCTTTTTTTTTTGACTTTTGAAGCTTTATTTTTGGAATTTCTTAAAAAAAATATATCTGAGTTCTACTTGAAGTCCAATACCAATATAGTTTTATTTTTTTAAATAGTAAAACTTTGGATTCTAATGATTTTGTTTTTCCAAAGCTATATCTCTAAGCAAAATAGTCCAGTTTTTCCCCCAAAATGCAGGTAATGGAGAGAGTGTTGCGCTTGGAGTTCAAATCTAGCCTCAGACACTTACTACTTGTGTAACCTTGGGCATGTCATTTAATCTCTGTCTGCCACAGTTTCCTCATCTGTAAAATGAGGATAATAATAGCAGCTATGCCCCAGGGTTGTTGTAAGGATCAGGTGAGATCTGGCACATTTATTATTATTATTATTACTATTCTTCAGCAATTAAGTGGCATAGTGGAGAGAACACTGGACTTGGAGTCAAGAAGACCTGAGTTCAAATCTTTGATCCTGAGAAAATCACTTACTTCTGTCCGCCTCAGTTTTTTTCATTTATTAAAAGTCGATATTTAAATCATGAACCCATTTTGACTTTATTTTGGTATATGGTGTGAGATTTTGATTTATGCCTAGTTTCTGCCACGCTCTTTTCCAGTTTTTCCAGCAGTTTTTGTCAAAGAGTGGATTCTTATCCCAGAAACTGAGGTCTTTGGGTTTATCAAATAATAGATTACTATTGTCATTGACTACTGTGTCTTGCATACTTAACCTATTCCACTGATCCACCACTCTATTTCTTAGCCAGTACCAAGCAGTTTTGATGATTGCTGCTTTATAATACAATTTAAGATCTGGAATGGCTAGGCCACCTTCCCCTGCATTTCTTTTCATTAGTTCCCTTGATATTCTGGACCTTTTGTTCTTCCAAATAAATCTTGTTATTATTTTTTCTAACTCTATAAAATAATTTTTGTTAGTTTAATTGGTATGGCACTGAATAACTAAATTAGCTTAGGTAGAATTGTCATTTTTATTATATTAGCTTGGCCTACTCATGAGCAACTGATGTTTTTCCAATTATTTAGATCTGACTTTATTCATGTGAAAAGCGTTTTGTAATTGTGTTCATATAGTTCTTGGGTTTGTTTTGGGAGGTAGACTCCTAAATATTTTATAATGTCTACAGTAACTTTAAATGGAATTTCTCTTTCTATCTCTTATTGTTGGGCTTTCTTGGTAATATATAGAAATGTTGAAGATTTACGTGGGTTTATTTTATAGCTGCAACTTTGCTCAAGTTGTTTATTATTTCAAGTAGGTGTTTACTTGATTCTCTGGGATTCTCCATCTGCAAAGAGTGATAGCTTTGTTTCTTCTTTGCCTATTCTGATACCTTCAATTTCTTTTTCTTTTCTTATTGCTAGAGTTAAAGTTTCCAGTATGATATTGAACAACCGTGGTGATAATGGACATCCTTGTTTCACCCCCGATCTTATTGGAAATGCTTCTAGCTTGTCCTCATTAAATATGATGCTTGCTGAAGGTTTTAAGTAGATGCTATTTATTATTTTAAGGAAGACTCCATTTATTCCTATGCTTTCTAGTGTGTTTAATAGGAATGGGTGTTGCACTTTGTCAAAAGCTTTTTCTGCATCTATGGAGATGATCATGTGGTTGCTGTTAGTTTTGGTGTTAATATGGTCAATCATGCTGATAGTTTTCCTAATATTGAACCAGTCCTGCATTCTTGGTATAAAACCTACCTGGTCATAGTTTAGTACTCTTGTGATAAGTTGGTGTAATCTATTTGCTAATATTTTGATTAAAATTTTTGCATCTATATTCATTAGGGAAATTGGTCTATAATTTTCTTTCTCTGTTTTAACTCTTCCTGGTTTAGGTATCAGCACCACATTTGTATCATAAAAAGAATTTTCCCAAATAGTCTATATAGTATTGGAATTAATTGTTCTTTAAATGTTTCATAGAATTCAATTGTAAATCCATCTGGCCCTAGAGATTTTTCCTAGGGAGTTCATCAATGGCTTGTTCAAGTTCTTTCTCCATGGAGTTTGAATGCAGATTGAAGCATGCTATTTGCTATTTTTTTTCTTCTGTTGCATTTTGTTTCCTCTTTCTGGTTGTTCCTCCTCTTGGTGCTAATTATTACTTACAACATCACTAATGTGAAAATATGTTTAATAAGAATGTATAGGTATAGCCTATATCAGATTGCCCACCATCTTGGGGAGGGAGAGAGAGAAAAATTTAAAACTCAAAAGCTTATGGAAGTGATTGCTGATAATTCAAAATAAATTAATTTTAAAAAAAAGGGAAAAGAGAAGGAAAAAAAAGAGGATATTAATAGCACCTAACTCCCAGGCTGCTGTGAAGATAAAATGAGATAGTATTTGCAAATCTTAAAGTATTCTATGAATGTTAGATTTTATTATTTTATTATTATACAACAATACAGAATAATAATGTTGTTATTATTATTATGCTCTGATTTTATGATAATCTGGCTCAGAATCACCTAATTTTTCCCATCTCTTCAGGATAATAAAACTATTTTACTATGAAAGGAAAATAAGATTGACAAAAGAATGATCAATTTAATTCAATTTATAAACATTTGTTGTGTATTGACATCCTGATAGATTCTAGGAAATCAAAGGCCAAAAAAGAGAACAGTCAATCATTGTCCTCAAACAGTTTACATTCTACTGCAAGACTACAACGTATACAAAGATAAATAAATACAAACCAATTTAAGCAAGAGAATGCTGGATATTTACAACATATTTACATTGGGAGAAGGAAAAAAAAAAGGAAAAAATATTGTCAAGAACATTTCTCAGAATTGCTTACCAGTTTGAAATCCTTTCCCTGACTTGGGGAAGAGAGGCATATTGCTGAAATTAGGGTTCATCCAAAGTAATTCTTAGTTGGGGGGGAGGGGAAATTTAAAATTTAAAAAAGAAAGTTTCATTTAATAATGAATTTCAAATACTAAAATCTTCTCAAAGTTTGTAGGATATTTTGTTCAATCACTAATTCAAGATGGTTTCTTTTTTAATCGATTTATAGATTTTCTGGAGCTGGAAGAGATATGATAGAATATGTAGGCCAGTTGTCTCACTTTGAAGACAAGGTAATTGAACCCCAAAGAAGTGAAGGTCACACGCTTAATTAGTGGCAGAGCTGGTAGTGGAATTCAAGTTTATTGTCTATCTCAGTTCAATGCTTTTTTCCATGTTGCCTCTCAGCTTTCCCATCTTTAATGAAACTTAGAAGTAGAAGGTCAAAGAAAGTTCACTAGTTACTCCTGGAACATTTTGAAAAATTTCTCTGAGGTCATAATGGTATTCATGAGGCTCTGAATATCTCAGCTGGCACCAATTCAATTGATAATGGTGACCAGTAAGAATAGGATATAAAGATGGGAGACAATGGACTTGAATTCCTACCGGAAAATGCACTGGCAAAGGTCCAGAACAGAATTCCCTGACTCTTAGAGTTTCAAGAATTTGCCCAGAATTAGCCCCAGGAAGTTCCATAATCTGATTTTTGGATGTTTTTTTTAGACAAAAATAAACAAGTACTTGTATGTGTTACATACAGTCGTTCCAATGGAAGGGGGATAACAGATAATTTGCTGCAGTTTCTTTCCCTCTAACCGTATGAGAGAGGGTGAAATCTGAATGGTAAGCTTATGGGATGTTAAATTGTTTCAGTATTCTCTTAAATGCTTTTGAAAATTCACTACTTGAATTTAAAATATAATATAATTAAGGTGGCAATCCTATTTATGTGATATTTCATTGCTAAAAAGAGCAATAATCTGGCCTTGCTTAGATTTCTTTTTTCCCTTCCTTTTTTTTCTTTCCTGACCTTTAATTTCTTTTAGTTAGTCAGACCTTATGACCACTAGGTCTGTTACAATTTCACTAGTGTGCAAAGAAAAGAAAAAAAATGCATTTGTTAAATATTTTCTCTCTACATTCCCTGAAATTAAGAAGTACCAGTATGAATGTTTGAATATATCCTTGTTTTTTGTAAAAAGTTGAAGAGTTCACATTAAAGTCTTTTAAAATGTGTTTTAATCACAGTTGTAATATGCTGATGTAGTGTAGGAAATGCTAGTGTAAGGACTCCTAATATGCATAGTTGCCAATTTGCAATAATCAACTTGGTGATGAGATTCTTTCTTCCTTTACCTGAGTGGTACATTTTCATTTAAATTAACTTGTAGATCCGGTTGATTTCAATTTGTGACCTAGAGGTCAATAGATATTGGGTATTATGACCCTATATGTAAATCTTCAAAGAACATTTGTATAATGAGAAATGATAACTAGTTATACTTAAGTATAATGATTTTCCTCTTTGCAATTTAGAACTACTGTTGTATCAGTTTCAGTTTTATAGCCTTAATATGTCCAGCAGTTAGGACATATTGCTACTAGACCTAGTTATGAAGATGATCTCTGGAATTACTATGAAAATGAATAATGCATACATATATGTATTGAATGCAATGTCACCTTTGCATATTCACTTTTTAAAATAACTGCAATATTGTTGACTTACTAATAACCTAATAACTATGTCTTCAATGCAAACTTGAGGACTTTCCCTAGAATTACACTTTAAGTTTCTATTTAATGTTCAAGTTTTCTATTTCCAATCATTAAAGAAAAAGAGAGAGAGAGAGAGAGAGAGAGAGAGAGAGAGAGAGAGAGAGAGA
>NW_020954599.1:22321464-22346538 GCF_900497805.2 Vombatus ursinus
AGAGAGAGAGAGAGAGAGAGAGAGAGAGAGAGAGAGAGAGAGAGAGAATTTACCACAATGTCTAAATGCTTTAAATGCTTGCTTCTCAGGGTGAAATAAGTCATTACACTATACTCATATCCTCAAAGCTTTTTATTGCCTACTTTATATAATGAAAAAGTATAATTCTAGGTCAGAATCTACCATTACCCAATTAAATATGCACAAATTCTACATGCTCTAATGTTTCTCAATTAAAAGTTTTACCTGGAATATAGGTTCAGTTAAATTTTTCTCTTAAGGGACCAGGGACATCTTTAATACTAATTTAGATTTTGGGGCCTAGTCCAAGAACCCTCATTTTACAGATGAGAAAACTGAAATACAGAGAAATTATGACTTGACCATAGAAGTTAAATGAGGCAAGTAGTTAAATCAATGAGTCTGTTTCAGAATGGTTTGAATCATGTGATCATGTATGATCATATGACACTAGAACAAATTTTGATAGAAGAGTTTTCTTTTTTAAAAAGCTATGCAAAGCATCCCTGAAAGCAATTTGGAATTATGCTAGGAAATGGCTAACTGAAGAGCTTCTGTATAAACAAAACTAACATACCCAGGATAAGAAGGGAAGCAATTGAATGAGAAAAATCTTTGTATCAGTTTTCTCTGATAAGTTTGTTATACAAGACATATAATGATAATCATTAATTACCAAAAAATAAGTAGTCAAAGAATAAGAACAGAGGATTCTGAAAAGAATTGAAAACTAGTAACAACCATATGAAAGACAGCTCTAAATCATTAATAACAAGAAAAATACAAATCTAAGTCACTCTGAGGTTTTGCCTTGCAAACTGCCAAAAATAACAATATCTCAAGATGTGGGGTTGTTGTTATTGTTTGTCCTTCATTCTCTAAGAGGACCATGACATCAAGAAGGTGATGCCATGACTTGCAAGTGAATTGGAGGGCAGTGCAAAATCACCAGCCTCACTTTCTCCTCTGGAGCCATCTGGGTCCAGTGACAGGATAAAGATCAGGACGACTAGAGATGGCCCTGGATGCAGTGAGAGACCTTGGCCTTTTAAAGCTTAAGGTCTTTCTCAGGTCTCAGTTGGACGGTGTTGGAAGGGATGAAGGAAGACAGATACAGTAGTGCATTATTGATAAAGCTGTGAATTATTGAAGGATTATGGAAATCTAGTGTTTAAAATGTTTTTATTACCCTCTGACCCAGAGAGCTCAATACTAAGTTTACTTCCCAAGGAGGCCATTGATAAAAAGAAAATCCCCATATAAATCAAAACATGTCTAGTAATACTTTCTGTAATAACAAAAATTGGAAAAGAAATAGATGTCTGTAGACTGTAGAATGGCTAAACAAATTGTGGTACATGAACGTAAAGAGATATTACTGTGTCATAGGAAATGACATATACAGACAAAGATGGAAAGATTTTCATTATATGATGCAGAGTGTTGCAAGCAAAGCCAGAAAACAATATCTATATATATATATATATACACATATATATATATTTATATATATATAATCATTACAACAATGGAAATGGGAAAAGCAAACACACACACACACACACACACACATACCCAAATCAAAAGTGAATCAAAATTATAAAGAATTATCATGGCTTTATAGGAGTGGGAAATCTACAAGTGTACATTGTACATCTTTTCAGACATTTTATGTGTTGATCAGTTACGCTAATTTTCCTTTTTTTTTTGGATTGGCTTTTTAAAAAAAATATATATATATATATATATATTTATTACCTTCAATGGCCCTTTGAGAGGAAGTAGAAGAAGAATACTGGGGGCTGGGGGAAACTATGATGTTATGAAAGTAACAAAAGATATCAATAAAAAGTCATTTTAGAAATCAACAAAAGTATATGAATGGTTAATATTGCTAATGCTGATTTTAAACCAGATAGAATTCAATTCTTCTATCCCTGAGCTAGTTCTCTTCATTTTTATGACTTAGGTCTTGTGATCAAATTGTGTCAGAGATATTATTGCTTTAAAGAAATTATACTGTAAAGTATAGAAGAATCTTTTGTTACTCTCATTAGGAGATAGTGGACACAGACAGCCTAAAATACCAGCAATGAGTTGTGGGTTCTTAAACAATTCTATTGCTCGTCTTTCAAATCCCAAACTCAGTATTCTATTCCATAACCTGAGCTTGAAAAATCATTTGTCTTGCTTTAAGAAGGTAGTCAGACTCTTCTCCTGAATAAATGTATAGGAAGTCAGTATCATAATATAGAATTGCTATAGTACAATTTAGCACCAGTTTTATTGTTATACTTAATGCTTTATATAGGGAAATTGTTCTAAAATATGTAGAGCAAAAGTATTTATAAAAGTTCTTTGATACACAAATGAATACATTTTACTATTAGAACTTATAAACAAACACATTTTCTTTTCAAGAGTTTAAAACCACAAAGTATGGTGCCTTTGACGGGAAAAATATGAAATATCAGAAAACCGAAGAATGGCAAAGGAAAGATTGTTCTCCCATGAGGTGGTTCACAATATATAATATAATGCCATTATCTGTTGGATTTACTGAACATCTCTTAGCATGAGACTCCTGAATAAATGACAAAATGGTATAATCGTAAATAATTATTTAAAATGATTTCAAGTAACATCTGATTATAATTAGTAAAGAGTCTAGAAACAATAAAAATGGGGAGAAAAAGGCAGACAAGTAAAAGGGGGCTAACCATTGAAGGCTCAATCTTGGGATTTTGCACAGGGGATACATGTGGATTCTTGAGGAAGCCCTGGTTCCCAAAATCCATGATAACAGGAATCAAGAGACTCAACTTATCAAATCAGAGCATATGCAGGTGTTCTCTGACTGTTTCCTGATTTCTTACTGTGTGGTGACAAAAAAATAATTTTGTTTGGCTACTAAGTCTGAACTGAGAATTCATTAAAACAAAACAAAACAAAACAAAAGATCCTAATGGGGAAACTTGCTGTGAAGTATAAAAATCACTTTCCACTTTCTGGAGGGCTACTCAAGGGGTGCCCTTCCCCTCCCACTGGTCTGATCCATGAACACATGGGCTCTTAGGTAAGGGTATGTCCCAGTTGGGGATGCATCCTGTTTGTGTCTTTTTTCGTTTGGTATAGGACCTTGAGAGACTTCAAAAAGTGGAAGGATTGATGGTCCAGAATGCGAATCCATACCAGATTTGTTAGCCCAAAGACCAACTTGCCTTCTTACCCTAGCCCAGCAGGGGATCAACCTGGTAGCCAAGATGCCTTGGTTTCCTACTGCAAAGGAGAAGCTTGTGCAGTTTCTATGTAACATTTAGAAGTGAATTTTGGGCAAACTATGTGTAGCAATCTTTTTAAAGTCTGAGATACCTCTTTTCAGAGGTTGATGTGGTTTAGAAGAGAGAATGTGTTGTAGTCATAGGGGGTATTTTTGTACTTTGGTTCTTGCTGTATCTTTTTAGCAAATATTCACTTGTTAAAGCTAATTGGTTTATAATCATTGGCAATAGATATGGAGATTTAGCAACACCTTAAGGTAACCCTTGAGCCTTTGGTAGGGAGTATTTACAGCTGTACTCTGCATACCTGATTTGCTAAAGCACAAATAGATTGATAGGGTCATTTTGTGAGTTGGTAAGCATTTATTAAGGCCTACTATGTGCTAGGCTTGCACTGAGCACTGGGGAAAACAAAGAGAGCCAAAAAATAGTCCCTATTCTTAAGGACAACATGCAAACAGGTATGTGTAAACAAGATATATCGAAGAAATTGGGGACAGTCACAGGGGAAAGGGACTAGAATTAAGTAAGTCTAGGAAACTCTTCTTGCTTAAAGCAAGACTTTGCCTGAGACTTGAAGATAACTAGGGAAGCCAAGAGATGGAGATAAGGAAGGAGAGAGTTTCAGGTATTGGGAACATCAGTGAAAATGCTTGGAGTAGGAAGATTAAGTGTTGTGTGCAAGAAAAAGCAAGGAAGCAAGTCACTGGTTTGAAGGGTATGTGGAGAGAAGTAAGGTATAAGAAAAATGGAAAGGTGAGAAGCAGCCCAATTATGAAGTTTTTAAAAAATCAAATAGAATTTTAAATGTGATTTTAAAAGTAATAGGGAGCCCTGGAGTTTATTGTATATAGGGATAATATGATTAGACCTGAGATTTAAGAAGATCAATTTGATAGGTGAGTGGAGGATAGAGAGAAGTGGAGAGAGATTTGAATAAGTCTTCCTATGCACAAAAAGACACAACATAGCAAAACATAATTCTTCACAAGGAATTGTATGCAGTTGATAAAAATGGTGATTTAATTCATCCTACCAATAAAACTATTTTTCTTTAGTTGGATGTACATTCAAAGCACAATGAGGAAGCGACTAAGTCACATCCACGTCAAACTATAATTTTGCAGCATTCATTCATTCATTCATTCATTCATTCAATTAATAGAGACTTCTTGATCTTCTTTTCAAAGTCCTGTGCTAGGTAGTTGGGGAGGGAGTAGGAAGAGGGAAGTAAAAGGTTTAGGTCTTTTATCTCATGGAACTTATAGGCCGGAAGGGTAATAAGACCCAAATGAAAGTAGCTGTAACAGACACTATTACATGATAAGTGCTTTGGGAAAGGTATGAAACCAAGTACTGTGAGAGGTCTGAAAAGAAAGTGTCATTGCTGGAGGCATGAAAAGCTGTCAGATAAGAGTAGCTTGCCAAGCTTAGGTGTTTCAAAATCATATTTTACAAAGTACCCAAGGTGGAGCCAATTAAATTTCAGAACAGGTTCATGTCAGAGCAAAAAGTAAATAAATAAATAAAATGAAAGTGAATGCTTATTTTGAATTTTTAATTCTTTAAGTTCATAATGTGACATATTGTGTTTATCAACTATATTTTAACTAGTGATTCTCAAACATTTTTATCTCACGTAGTCCCTAAGGGCTTCCAGTGTCCAAATCTTTACTTAACAATTTTATAAAACTTTGTTGTACCTTAGAGGTGATGCATAATAAGTAAAGTGATGAGTATTTTAGAACTAGAAGGGACTTTAGAAGTTACATAGTTCAAACTATGCATTTATAGATAAGGAAACTGAGGCCCAGAGAGGTTAAGTGATTTGCCAAAGGTGTTGCTAAGCAAAAAGTTCCAGAATTCAATTAGTTGTTATCGGAGATAGAACATTTTGCCTAGCATTTTGTATTCTTTTCGTGTGTGTATGTATGCATGTTTGAACAGGTGTGTATGAATGTTCCTGTCAGTATGTGTTCATTTTAATCTATAGGCAACTATAGAATGATTAGTTTAAGATGTGTTACTGTTTGGTCATTCAGTCATTTCCAACTCTACATGACTATGACATGTTACAGCCTTCTATCCTTCACTATCTCCCAAAGTGTGTACAAGTTCATGGTCATTGTTTCCTTGACACTATCTAGCCATCTCATCCTCTTTTGTACCCTTTTCCTTTTGCCTTTGATCTTTCCCAACATCAGGGTCTTTTCCAGCGAGTCCCATCTTCTCATTATGTTGCCAAATATTTAAGCTTCAACTTCAGTATTTGACCTTTCAGTGAACAGTCTGAATTAATTTCTCTAAGTATTGACTGACTTGGTCTCCTTGCTATCCAAGAGACTCTAAGAAGTCTTTTCCAGAACCACAATTCAAAGCATCAGTTCTACAGTATTCAGTTTTCCTTATAAATTCAATTCTCTATTAGTCATACATTGCTCCTAGAAAAAAATCATAGCTTTGAATAAAGTGATCTTTGTCAGCAAGGTGATGTCTCTTTTGTCTAGTATGCTGTCCGGATTTGCCATAGCTCTTCTAATTTCATGGCTACAGTCACCATCTACAATGATCTTTGAGCCCAAGAATATAAAATCGGCCACTGCTTCCATTTCTTCTCTTTCTATTTGCCAGGAAGTGATGGAACCAGTTGCCAAGATCATAGTTTTGTGGGGTTTTTTTTATGTTAAGCCTCAAACCTGCTTTTACACTCTCCTCTTTCATACTTTCTAATTTTTTCTTCATTTTCTGCCATCAGAGTGGTACCATCTGCATACCTGAGATTGTTAATATTTCTTCTGGCAACCTCAATTCTGACTCTTGAATCATCTAGTCTGGCGTTTCACATGATGGGCTCTGCATATAACTTTAATGAACAAGGTGACAGTATACGTCCTTGTCATACTCCTTTTCCAATCTTAAACTAATCAGTTCTTTCACGCTCAGTCCTTCTTGATCTGTGTGCATGTTCCTTAGGAGATAAGTTAGATTAGCTGGTACTGTCATCTCTTTGAGGACTTTCCACAGTTTGTTGTGATTCACACATTCAAAGGTTTTAGTTTAGTCCAGAGGTGGGGAATCCCCTTAATAAGAGGATTATTGTTCTGCAAAGGTTGGATTCAATCAAAAGGCCACGCTTGAGAACCTTGAAGGGCCATATGTGGCCTCAAGGACACAGTTTCCTCACCTCTGTTATAATAAATGAAGTAGACATAGATATTTTTTCGGGAACTCCCTTGCTTTCTCCATAATCCAGTGAATGTTGGCAATTTGGTCTCTAGTTCCCTTGTTTCTTGAAAAACCAGCCTACTCTTTTGGGAATTCTTAGTTCACATATTTCTGAAGGCTAGCTTGTAGAATCTTAAGCATAACCTTGCTGGTATGTGAAAGTAGCATTTGAGCATTCTTTGGCATTGCCCTTCTTTAGGATTGAGACATAAACTGATCTTTTCCAATCCAGCGGCCACCACTGAGTTTTTCAAATGTGATGGCATGTTGGGTACAACACTTTAATAATATCACCTTTCAGGGTTTTTAGATATTTCAGTTGGAGCTCCATAACCTACACTAGCCTTATTGTTAGCAATGTTTCTTAAAGCTCACTTGATTTCATTCTCCAGGATGTCTGACTTTAGAGCAGTAGCCCTACCATCATGGTTATAGGCACTGTTAAGATCTTTCTTGTATTGTTCTTAAGTATATTCTTGCCACTTCATCTTAATTTCTTCTACTTTTGTTAAGTCCTTACCATTTTTGTTTTTTATCATGCCATTTTTGCATGAAACCTTCTCTTGATATCTCTAATTTTCTTGAAAAGCTATCTTGACTTTTTCTATTGTTTTCTTCAATTTCTGTGCATTGCACATTTAAGAAAACCTTATTATCTTACCTCGCTATTCTGTGGAATTCTACTTTCATTTAGGTATATCTTTCCCTTTCTCTTTTCTCTTTCATTTTCCTTCTTTCCTCAGCTATTTGTAAAGCCTCATCAGACAGTCATTTTGCTTTCTTGTTCTTTTTATTTGGAATGTTTTTTGTTGCTGCCTCCCATATGATATCGTGAACCTCTGTCTATAGTTTTTCAGATACTTACTTTACCAGCTCTACTCCCTTAAACCTTTTCACCAGTTCTACTTCATATTCATAAGGGGTCTTATTTAAGTCATATCCATATGTCTGATGGTCTTTCCTGCTTTTTTCAATTTAAGTAAGAATTTTGCAATATTAAGTTTATGATCTGAGCCACAGTCACCTCCAGGTCTTGTTTTAACTGACTGTATAGAGCTTTTTCACCTTTGGTTGCAAAGCATATAATCAATCTGATTTTTATATTGACCATCTGGTGATGCCCATGTCTAGAGTTTCCTTTTGAGTTATTCGAAAAGAGTGTTTGCTATGACCAGCGAATTATCTTGACAAAACTCTATTAATCTTTACTTGCTTCATTTTGTACTCCAGGGCTAAACTTGTCCATCACTCCAATTATCTTTTGATTTCCTATTTAAGCATTCTAATCAGTTATAATGAATGTGTCCTCTTTTTTGGTGTTATTTCTAGAAGATGTTGTAGGTCTTCATAGAACTGATTAACTTTAGCCTCTTTAGCATCAGTGATGTTGAATGGTTTGCCATGGATTTGAACAGATATAATTTTGTCACTTTAGAGATTAAACCTCATCTGTTTTTCTCATCCTTTTATTGACTATGCAAACTATCCTATTTCTTCTGAGGGTTTCTTGCCCACAGTAGTACTTATAGTGATCATCTGAATTAAATAAACCCATTTCTCTGCATGTAAATTCACTGACACTATGATGTTGAGTCTTCCCATCTCCTGTTTGACCAAATACAGTTTACCTTGGTTCATAGATCTTAAGACAGGCAAAAATAAATATTTGTTTATCTGGGCCTTCTCTCCTTTCACTCCTTATTTTTTTCTGCTTTTCTCAATCAAGAGTTATTTTCATGGTGACCATGCACCTAGAAATCCCTAACATGGACCATAAACATATTTTTAGAAAGATACTGAGTTTTTCACTGACTAGGATAACCAAGAAAATTGTAAAGGACAGGAAGGATATTATGTTTCTCTATTTCTTTTTTTCTGCAATCCTTTTATTCCTATAGTCCTCTTCACCAATGAGTGAGTTCCTCCAGAAATCTTTATTTTGAGGAAAGGCCAAAACTAGTCATCTTTTTTTTTTTCTAGACATTACTACAGTGACATGCCGCTCCCCTGTGTGAGGCCAGACTGAACTCAGGAAGATGAGTCTTCTTGACTCCAGGCCCTGCACTCTATCCACTGAAAGGACAGCTTTGTGGTGCAGTGTAATGCAGGATGGTTAATGGGGGTTGGATGATGATTTACAGGGAGCACTTGGGTGTGCAGGACCTGATTAGGTGTGAGAATGTTCATCACTGAACAGAAGGTGCCACTCCTCTTCCCAGAGGAGGTTGGAGATAAGTGCACCTTGAGTTGGAAGGCCATGGTTAAATGGTCAGGTGGGTAGCTCTGTTTCACTTTTCTTCTTCTTTCCAAAGGATGTAGATTAGGCAGGAAACATCATATATAAATATATACTATATATATATACACACACATATATATGTGTGTGTGTGTATGTATATGTATATATGTGTGTGTATATACATATATGTGTGTGTGTATATATATATATATATATATATATGAACATAATAGATAAATGGATAGATAGAAAGATACATAGATAGGTAGACAGAATCAACCCTGTATTCCTGGTATAAATCCAACTTTGTCGTAATATATACTCTTCTTGTCTCTACCTATTGTACTGTTGAGTTTAATGTATTTGAAGACTATGTTTTGTGTGTATGTATGTCTGTTCAACCTTCCTTTGCATGATTCAGATGAAAATGAGGTTCATCAGATGCCGGTTTACCTATCCCTGTCACTATATCTCCATACCTATTCATCTCATGTACCCCTATTAGGTGGAACTGTGAGTTCCCTCCCCCTTTTCATCCTTTTCTTCACAGTATAGTCTCTTATCCCTCTCCTTTCTTTCTTTTCCTGAGACTATCAAGACAGTAGAAAATAATCATCAAAACCTCTGTCTGTCTTAACTTTTTACTTTTACTTTTACTTATTTATTTATTTTTAGTGAGGCAATCAGGGTTAAGTGACTTGCCCAAGGTCATACAGCTAGTACATGTCAAGTGTTGGGTCTGAGGCCAGATTTGAACTCAGGTCCTCCTGCCTTCAGGGCCAGTGCTCTATCCACTGCACCACCTACCTGTCCCCTTACTTAACTTTTTTTATGACACTTGAAGACATTGGGGCTCTGGAAAAACACTTGTTTCTCCTTCCCCCAATAGCATGTAAATAATTTATTCAAAGATTTTTCTCTTAAAATTGATTATATATATTTGTCTTTCTATGACTCTCTTGCCTTCTCTACTTCCTTTTCAAGATCTCTACTCATGTCTAACTTTTTTCATTAAGCTTGAAAATCCTCTCTCTATTTTAATAAAGGTCCATTTTTTCCTCTCTCTATAGTATCATACTTAATTTTGCTAAGCTGATTATTCTTGGTTAATGCTTATCTCCCAGGGTTGTTGTGAGGAACAAATAAGAAAATAATTGTTAAAGTGCTTAGAGCAATGACTGGCTCATAGTGAATGCTATATAAATATTAGCCATTATCATCTTCATTATCAGCATTAGCAGAAGTCTCTATCTTTTACCTTTTATAATGTCATTTTCCAAGCTCTCCTCTCTGGTTAAGTGGCAGCTGTCAAATATCATGCAATCCTGACATGGTCCCTTGGTACTTTAACTCTTCCTTTTTAGGTTCAAGCAGGTTTTTTTTTTTCTTTGACCTGGAAACTCTGGATTTGGGCTGCTATTCCCATGGATTTTAAAATTAGCAGATTAGCAGATTTCAGATTATCAGTTCTTTCAGAAGATGGTGGGTGGATTAATCTGTATTTTTTTTGTCATTGTTTTCAGATCATGTAATGATTTTTAGATTATCTTTCCTTGACTTGTTTTCTAGTTCTGTTGTTTTTGATAATATATCTTACATTTTCATCTATTTTCTCAATATTTTAAAATTTAATATTCTTTTTTATGGTTATTTTCCATTGGATATATTCTAGTTTTCAAGGAGTTCTGTTCTTAAGTAAAGTTTACTACCATACGTTCTATCAATTCTCCTTGCCTTTTTTCTTTCTAAGCTATTTTATTGTATAGCTCATTTCATTTTTTCCCCCAAATACTCTTATAGTGCTAGTGGTCAGGGTATTCTTTCTCTGAAGCTCCACTTGGCTTCTTGTGAATTTATTCTCTTCTTTTGGATTTATCTCTTGGGCTTGTCCCACTCTGTGGCATTCCTTCATTTTATCCAGGATTTTCTTCTGTTTCCCCATATCTACCATCTCAGTTTCTAGGCTATTCCGTCTCCATTCCCCTGGATGTTGGGGGGAAGCCCTGCTTATTTCTGAGTACAAAGGCTATTACTAGGCCCCACCTTGTACAATAACTGTCTGACCTTCTCATCTGCTGTGGTTTGGGTCCAAGATATCAGGGGCGGCTTTGAGCATTGGCCGCTTGCACTGGTCAGTCCTTGTGTTCTGTCATAGATATGGTCCCTGAGTTACCCTATTTTGGACACTTCACTGATCTTACTTCTTGTCATCTATGAGACCCCTGAGCAGCCCTGTACTGTACTCATGTCTAGCCCTACCCACTACAGGGGCTAACAATGGGATCCCCTGATTTGCCTACACTGTCCACTATACTGGCCCCCTCTCATACAGTGGGTCTGGATAGTTTTGTACTTTATCTTTTACATACCCCAGCTGGTCTCTCCTCAGCACTTCCATAAGAGTGTGGTCATTGTTTTATGCAGTCCAGGAGTAGATGGAGAGTTTATAATTTATTCTCTTTGTTTTTATTTCTATTTGTATACTTAGCACTGTGCCTGACACATAATAAGTACTTCATACATGTTTATTGGCTGACTGACTTATAGTGAAGTGCTAAAACTGAACTAGGAGAAATAATAAAGAAAAACAAAGATAGTCTCTGCCCTTAAGGAGCTTATAATCTAATGGGGAAAGATAACACACAAAAAGAAGCTGAAAAGTAGGAGAGGGAAGAGGGGATGAAGAGGTGTCTGGTGTGTGTGTGTGAATATTGGAGAGTTCCAGGGAAGTCCAAAAGCAGTGTAGCTGGTAGGAAATGAGGGGAAAAACCTGCTGACCTCCTCTGTAAATAGATACCCTGGAGCCCATGACCTTGTCCTCTAGTCATAGGGTTCAATTAGAGGGGCCCAGGATACTTATAAGATTTGAGTATTATACAGATTCAATTTTGCAACATAATGAGATTGCCCAATGCTGAGTTTCCTGGGAAAGGAAAGCAGGATGGTGAGCTCCCAAGAAGTCCAAAAGTAGTGTCACATATTTGGGGTATTTTAGGGGATATGAGCTACTAGGTCCTAATATGCCACCATCTTTGTCACCCAATTCTCTCCAATATTTGCTCACATATTTTCCCTCTTCCTCCTTTACTTAAAAAGAAAAGAAATAAAATAAATATTTTCTCCAAATAATCCCCAGCTCCACCTAGTATAGATATGCAGGATTTCTTTTTAAATTTTGTTTTCTCTGCTTTTGTAATAGTAACTATGGCTACCAGCAGAGACTCCTTGGGGGCTTTAAGACCATCAATCAATTTCACAGCTGGAGGCAGAGATAAAAGTTCAGCAATTCCTCATTTGAAGAGGTTCCCTAACATTTTTTTTCCCTATATAATTTGGTTATTGCATTAAGGAATATATTTTGTCTCTCTAAAGCCAAACATATTTTGGCAACATCAGTACAGACAAAGGGTTTAATGAAAGTGCCCTAACTACTATCTTCCCACTAACTGAGGAAGATGAAAATAAGTCAACACCCATTTCTTTTTTGGCCTTCTCCTTGCTTTCTGCTTCTATCATATTCCACTTCTCTCTGGGCTGGAATCTCAAGTCTTGAGTTCAGTGAAGCCATAACAGTGGAATGATCTGGGGCTGCATTAGCTTCCTCTGGCTCTTATATAAAAGTAAAGTGAAGTCCCAAACGAGAACGCCAAACTTTAATAGCTTTTCATTTCATGTGGATTATTTCCTGTTGCCCTTTGCAACACAAAAAAAAAAAATCAAGACCTATGAAGGAGGTGACCTTACAAAGGTCAAGAGCCTTGTCACCTGCAAGCTAGGGTCAGCTGCCTTATGACCTGGGTAGTTTTTCTTACCATCAACCTCTCTCTCAAATGTTGTGACCTACCACATAATTGGAGATCTTACTGATGTGCATCCTATCCACCCTAGAGATGGAAGGCCTAGTGATGGTTCAGGCCAGTATTATTGCTATTATTATTGTCAATTGTACACTGAGACTCCCTGATACTCCTGGGTTCTTGCTCTGAGTTCTATCTGACAGAATTATTCCTCCTGGATCTTTCAGTTTCAAAGTACTGGGTATTCAAGGGCTCTATATGGTTTTAATCAATTTCAATAAGCATGTATGTATAAGACACCAAGATACAAAAGCAAAGATGACAAGCATTCCCTGCCTTTAACAAGTTTGCATTCTATTGGAGGATACAAAATGTGCACAAGGAAATCAAAAAGGGCTTCCCATAGGAGGTGGCATTTGAGCTGAATGTTGAAGTAAGTTAAGAATGTGACGAGACATGGACTTGGAATCAAGAGAACTAGGACTGAATCTAAGACTGCAGCACTTACTGAGAGTGAGCTTATATGGGAAAATCACTTAAACTATCAGACTCAGGTTCTAAATCTTTAAAATGAAGATGATAATACTTGTGCTTCCTAATCTTAAATTACTCTTGTGAAGACTTCATAATATTTCTTTTTTCTTTTTTTTGGGGGGGGGTGAGGCAATCAGGGTTAAGCAACTTGCCCAGGGTCACATAGCTAATGAGTGTTACATGTATAATATTTCTTATTCTACATGAATGCATCCTATTTATTTGTCCTTACCATCTAGTACAATGCATAGCATATAGTAAGCATTAAATAAATGCTAATTGAATGAATGTAAGGAAAAGTTTTACTATAAGCACTGGGTATAAAATGGAAAAAAAATGAAATAAATGCTGACTATAAGAACCACATATTCTACTGGGAAGATTTCATATCTACATAAGTAATTAAAAGCAAATATATGGAATCTCAAGTTTGTAAGTCTAGGGCATTTTGTATGATGCTGTTTCAGCATGAACCTGATCTGGTGGGGAGAATGATGAGACAGGACTGTGTTTCTTCTTGAGGGCACAGTTGGAGTGTGAGCTTTGGAGAGAGACCCTTTTCCCACATGAAATGAGTGGTTCCACACTCTCTTGGAATTCTGATTCCTAACATATGGAGAAAAAAATGACAGACTTTGGAAGCAGTAGGTATGTAGAGGAAGTCAACTCTACAACACTTCTGTCATTTCTAGCTTGCCTCCTTAGAGATTTCAGGGAATTTCCCCTTGGGATGATAAAGATAAGATTTCATTTTAGTCCTATCTAAAGAGACCATTCACTCTTGAATACTTTTCAGTAAATTCTAATGCGAATAACTTCTCCAGTTTCTGATTGCTTTTTTCATGAATACTTGAGTTTACTTGCTATTGGATATTTGGGATTGCCTTTCGTATAAAATATATATTTGATCAGAAGGCTTGTGATGTAAGCTTGTGGGTAACCTTCTCTGCTCTTAAGCAAAATCAAGTAAATGCAATTATACCCTTAAACCAGCAGAATGTAGGGAAGCAGAACGATATAATTCTACTCTAATACCCCTCAGAGCCTTGAGGAAAGAGTCTCCAGCCTGCTAGCATTCTGGGGATTTCCTGTGCCTCAAACCTCTTCCTCCTACCTCTCCTCCTCCTACCTACTTTACTGTCTCTCCTCAATTTAGATGAACAAGGGGGATTGGGCAGACCAGACCTCTGATCATTACTGTCAATGTTTCCTGTTAACCACATTTAGACAACCCATGTTGACTTACTTATGTACATGGGCATACTTATGTACATGCACATAATGTAAGACAAAATAATAAAAAGTAATTTCAAGTAAATTACCTATAATACAAAGTGAATTTCAACATATACAAAAAATTAGAATTTTGATTCATTGGACTCAACAGATATTTTGCAACTGGTACAGTATTAGTATTTTCAAAATATTTCTTCCTTAAATTTATATTACATATATATGTATGTGTGTATATGTGTATATATATATATATGTGTGTGTGTGTGTGTGTATATACATATATATATATATATATATGAATTTAGCCTGAAATAGGAAAAAGAATATCAAAGACCACCCACTAATTAAAATCCTTCTCTTTTCGATACAACCATCCCTTTGATTTCTTTTTTACAGGGAATGAGATCCAGACCTTCTATTGTACATGTGGACTTCCATTTTTCAAATGCATTTCTTCCTTACCTCCATTATATAGAACCCCTTGTTTTCTTCAAAACACTACTCAGGTGCCATCTCATGACTTAGGCCACAAGGCCTTTCATGCTCCCTCTAGTTATTAGCACCCTCTCCTTGAAATTACATTGTATTAGTGTGCCTGTAATTTTACTTAATTATATACATAATGGACTTCCTCAGTTTAAAATAAGTCTACGGGAAAAGACTCCTCCCCCCACCAGCTCTGTATCCTTCCTTCTTTTGCAAAATACTTAATAAATGGTTGCTATGTGCTTATGTGCTTGGCACTGCACTGGACAGGACTTCACAACTTGCACTTAAAAAAATGAAAAAATAAATAAACAAAATCTCAATACTACACAGGCCTAGCACAGAGTAGTTACTTATGTGAGGTGAGTGTGAGGAGGGTAGGAAAAAGAAGTGAATAAGCATGTATTTATTAAGTATCTACAATGTGGCAGGGACTATGCTAAATTACAAATATTATCTCACTTGGTCTTCACAACAACCTTGCAAGGTAGGTGCTCATTATCTATCTATCCATCCACCTATCTATACTTGCTGATTGATAGACAAAAATACAATCATCTCACCTTTGCAAATGAGCAGAATGAAGCATCTTCTCATATCTCTTCTTTGTACTAATTAGCTCTTTTATTCCTATTAATCCTTCATACTTCATGAAATGTTTTATCAGCTTCTGGACAACCACTCTTGTCCCAATATCTTCTTTCACAGTGCCTTTGAAGCCACAGGACTTCAAACAAGTGTTTTAAGGAAAGAACTTAGAGAGATCTTTATCACCAGCAAAAACTCACTAGCATGTTTTGGACCAAGTAGGTAGACTTTTACTACTGTTTAGTTCTCAACATTCTTTTCCCAGCTGCCTACTCCCCTTACCCTCATTTTTAGCTAAGCAGTGTATTAGTGCAATGAAGTTAATTGATACCACCCTTAGAAATACAGGGAGTTAAGTGAAAAGCATAACCCATAAACTCAGGACCTGGCATCTTGACTTAAAAAAAAATCTCATCATTAATCTGTCCCAGATATAACCTTTGTTGTGCCTTATAAAAATGGCTTACAATTTGTTGGGCTAAAGTTCAGTGTTGTAAATATATATTGGAAGCAGTGGCAATATTTGTTGTATCCATGTGATTTGCAGAGGTCTTGCCAAGGGAGCTCCTTTTAATTAGTGGAGGTTGAAAATGAGAGATAAGATTTTAATGGGGAGCAGTTTTCTTTGCTCCCTCTGCCCCAAACTGCTGACAGAGAGAATCATGATTCTCCTTTCATTTGTATTTTTTAAAGCAACGTTCCATGAAAGCATAGGAAACAAAAGGAATGGTGGTATGGATTCTTTTTCAAACTGTTCTTCAATGAATAATTAGCATAGACCTATTTACTATGTGCCCAAAATCAGGACAGGCAAGATGGGATACAAAATAATTGCAAGGTAAGGTTGATACTCACAAGAACTTATATGACCTAACATCACATATAATAAATTGGTTGAAGAAGGTAGAGAAATTACTGTGTATCTCTATTTTAAAAGTCTCCTCCTAAAAGCAATTAGTCTTGTATGAAAGAGGTATATTTGTATTCTAATGAATTCTTGGGATTCAAACTCATTTATCTTTTACCTAAGTAATGCAAAGAGCATAAGGTTAACTGTTAAGAGATTTGGTTTCCAGTGCTGGGCCCAATCCCAACTCAACATGTTTGGACAAATTGCTTAACCTCTGCATCTGTTTTCCCATCAGCAAAATGGGGATAAATATATATGATTTTCCTACCTCAATGTTATTGTGAAGGTCAATAGAATATCATATTTATGTAAAAATGTAATCAAAAGTATAAAAATACTAAACAAACATAAAGTATTACTTTTTGTTTTCAGCAGTATTCTTTGAATGGTTTCAATAAACTAGGTACCCTATTAGTCATTGTGAGGAATTCAAAGAGGTGTAATTCATGATTCTTGTCTTTACCAACCATTCACTGTAGTCGGGAGACAAGCTATATAAATATGAGAAGTCAATCAATAAACAAAGAGATGTTATGAGTTAGAGGAGAGTAGGGAAGAGGTGGAGAGGGAAGAGAGGGAAAGGAGAGGGGAGAAGGTGGGAGAAACAGAGACAGAGACATAGAGGACAAAGAAAAAAACAAAGAGCAGAGAGAAATAGAGATACAAACATATGTACACATATGTCTACATCTATCAAAAGAGAGTCAGAGTGACAGAGAGACTAAGATAGAGAGTAAAGAATAAGATAGAAAAAGAGAGAGAAGAGAGGTGCAGAGAAAGTATGAGAACAGGAGGGTAGAAGCAGACTGAGACAGACATAGAGTAAGGAAGGAAAGAGAAAAAAACAGGAGAGAGACAAAGGCAGAGGGAGAGTGAGAGACAGAGAAAGAGAGAAACAGAAATAGCACAGAGGAGAAAACAAAGAAAGACAGGAGAAAAATAGATGCAGACAAAGGAAGGCAAAGAAAGAGAGAATAACAGAGACAGACACAGAGAAGCAGAAAAAGAAACAGAGAAACAGAAACACAGAGAGAGAGAGAGAGAGAGAGAGAGAGAGAGAGAGAGAGAGAGAGAGTTTAAAAAACAGCAGAAGGTCATAGAAGAAAAATTTACTATTTAATCCAAACTGGCATATAGATTTAATACCTACAGATGAAACTTCAGTGGTGACCTGTTAATTTTCCAAGGCAGAAGTTGTTGTTGTTTTTTTGTTTTCATTAGGTTTTGGGAATAAAACATGTCTGTTCTTATAATTCCTTGAAATTTCCCAATTGGCATTCAGCATTTTCCTCACATTCCAATGAATGGCTTCAATCACTCATTTCAAGAGTTCAGAGGATTACAACTCTAAAGCTGGTAAGGCCGTCAGAAGTCAGTTGGTTTATTCTCCTCATTTAACAAATGAGGAAACCGAGTTCTGGTAGTTTAAGTAACCTGTCTGACGTCACATAAGTAGTAAGAGTCAGAGGTCACTTCTAGAGAGTCTGACATACTATTAGATTATAGACTTCAGGAAGGTCAGGTTTGCCAAAGTGAAGCAGTGGTTTTGTTCCTGCCTTGATCTCAGAATGAATCTTTAGTCATTAATCATGAATCATTAGTGTTTTTAACCACTAATATAAGTAATAATGGATTAATTAAAAGTGGCTTCCTATAAAGCATGGCATGAGGGAAAGAATATCAGGCAAAAGACCTGAGTTCTAGTTGCAGACATTGCTTACCTGTTGTGAGACCTTGGGCATGTTAGTTCCTTTTTTTTTTCTTTTTGGCTAGCTGATAGATAGGGTTAAGTGACTTGCCCAGGGTCACACAGCTAGTGAGTGTTTTGTGTCCGAGGCCAGATTTGTACTCAAGTCCTCCTGAGCGCAGGGCTAGTGCTCTATTCACTGCGCCACCTAGCTGGCCCATGGGCATGTTAGTTCTTTATGGGCTTCAGTTTCTTTCTCTGTAAAATGAAAGATTTGGATTGAATGATTCATGAGGTCCCTTCCAGCTTCAAGATCCCAGCAATTTACAATGAGGAAGAAATGGAAGTAGATGAAAACTAAATAACTATTATATAACATAGTATCTGACAACTATTTTTTTATGATCTCTATCAATATACATTAGCACAAAACTGTAAGTGGAATCCAAAGTTAACCTAAAACCTAAAATAACCACTTTTGCTCCAGAGTTCATTGGTTCAGAAAATGAAATACACCAGCTCTTTCCTTTGCTGGTCTATCTAGAAGGCCAAATGACTATTTGACATGTCCCTATGTTTTGCTTAATTTTGTTTTGGTTTTGGTTTTGGTTTTTATTTTTACTAGGCAATGGGGTTAAGTGACTTGCCCAGGGTCACACAGCTAGTAAGTGTTATGTGCCTGAGGCCGGATTTGAACTCAGGTCTTCCTGAATCCAGGGCTGGTGCTCTATCCACTGCGCCACCTAGCTGCCCCCATGTCCCTATGTTTGAAACTCACTTTCAAACCAGAAAGTTTATATAATAGTGAATATCATCTTTTTTTTATTGATACAACAACCAGCATTTACACAATTCTTTAAGGTTTAAAATGTGCTTTATATATGTTATTTCATTCCATCCTCACCACATATAGGTGTGTATAATATTGTATATTGTACAATGTAGGTGATAATTATGTAAGTCATACGGATGATGTTATCCTCATTTTACAGATGATGAAAATGGGTCTGAGTGAGTTAAGTAACTTGCCTAAGGTTGTCTCAAGCTGAATTTGAATTCAGATCTTCCTAAATCCAAATCCAACACTTTATCTACTATACCATCTTGCTGCCTGTATCTCCAAATTGCAGAGACATAGAATATAATTTCATTTTTTGGTTGTGTTTTAGTTACAAAAACATCAATATGCATTACTATTTGGTTGCCCAGCATACATTGAAAAGAATTGACATTCAATTAAGTTTAGAAGTTTTTGGTTGAATTTTAGGTCATTGATTTTCCCCTTCTGCTCTTGAGTAGGCAAAAGATATAGAACCTCCATAATTAGAGAACAGTAGTTTCCCTCTTTGATCCATCAATCAGTCAATCAAAAAGTTTAGTATGTTTCAGATAATGTGTTAAACACTATCTTCCTTTAGGGTATACACCAGAACTGGAATGGACTTGGGATCATATAAACTATGATTGTATTAGAAGTTGAGTCCATTTCCAAAATGTACTTCATTATAATCAGTAGATATTATATTCTAGTTTATTCATCTGAACTATGTGTAAATTAATATTTACCTTGTACCTCATAGGTAATGAAGCAATGCTAATTAAATTTTGCAAAATCCTTTAAGGTTCACAGATGAGAGGTGTTACAAAGAGACATTTTAAAATTCTCAATGGATAATTATGTTTGGCTAATTTGTAAACTTATTATAAAAAATAGGCAACTTTGACTGTAGAGTTTTCTGTAATTCACAGATCATGCATGGGTCACTCTTTTTGTGAGATCACATAGCTGTATAGAATTCAGCAAGACTGATTAACTTTTTAGATTTCAAAATATTGTCAATGATTGGGTTATATTAGAGATGTATAGAGTCAAATCTTAAGTTCATGTACTTATTTTGTTTAATAATATCCTGGCTTGTCTTGGACCCCCCTCATTGCTGCCCCTCAGCCCAGTTTCTAGTTGATCCTCTTAAGGAGGGTGAAAAATGTATTTAAAATTTTAATTAGAAGAAAGCTTCTTAATCTGAAGTCAAAACAGATTTACTTAGAATATGGGATTCCTTATTAAAACGAATAATGCAATATGGGAGCCATTAATGAGCAATAAAAAATGAACTATAAAATCAAGATACATAATGACTTGATAACTAGAATTATAAAAAGAAATAATATCCTGGAGTCAATAGAAAATTGCATCCTGAGTATGAATCAGCAATGCATCAAGTTGTTCCTGAAAAAAAGAGAATCAGGAGAAGGAGAAAGAGGAGGAGGAGGAGGAGGAGAAGGAGAAGGAGGAGAAGGAGAAGGAGAAAGAGGAGGAGAAGGAGAAGGAGGAGAAGGAGAGAGAGAAGGAGGAGGAGAAGGAGAAGGAGGAGAAGGGGAAGGAAAATAAGGTGAAGGGGGAGAGGGAGGGAAGAAGGAGAGAGAAAGAAGGAAGGAAGAAAAGCAGGTCAAAACAAAGAAAGAAAAAAAAACCACATAGTATGTGGATTCTTAGTGACAAAGCATTTAGAATTGCTGAAGTAATCATATATTTATCAATTTAGATAGGAAAACATAGTCTAAACTCTGCAGGGGAAGTTGGCATAAGAAGAATGAGATGCTCTCAGGAATGAAAGGCTGATAACACAAGAATAAGTGTTTCTAAGGAGGAAAAAAAACAGTGGGGGAAGTGTCTAAAATTACTTTTATGGCTACATAGGCAAATCATTGATTAACTGTGATTTTTTTTAAATGTGCAGACCATTGAAATAATAGCTGGTAAATAAGTATAGATATAAAAGAGGTATATGGTTTTATAAGAATAATTTTAGGAACGCTAGAGTCCTGATAAACCTCAGACTGGGGGAAAAAGCTAACGATAAAACAGCTGATACAATTTTTGCTGAGGGGCAAAATAAAGACCCAAGAATGCTACAATATGCTACGTATGATACCCAGAGTAGAAGGGATTAAAATCTCAGAAAAGGAAGAGAAAGCAAAGGAATTTGTTGACTCTTAGTTTGGTTCTTTCTGCTTACCCAATGAACAAGAGCTTTGCTAGGGAATTGTTACTGAATATAACTTAGTAAATGCTTCCTTAAAATAAAATTGAAGAAAGACAACAGGATGGATTAAAAATCTAAAGTATATTAATGATTATGCTGAAATGGTTATGTTTTTCCTCAAAGATCACTGAAGAAGGTGACATGTAAAAGATGTTTGCTCCTTGGAAGGAAAGCTATGACAAACCTGGGTAGCATACTAAAAAGCCGAGAAATCACCCTGCCAACAAAGATCTGTTTAGTCAAAGCTATGGTTTTTCCAGTAGCAACGTACGGTTGTGAGAGCTGGACTCTAAGAAAAGCTGAGTGCTGCAGAATTGACACTTTCGAATTGTGACACTGGAGAAGACTCTTGAGGGTCTCTTGGACCTCAAGTAGATCAAATCAGGCAATATCTGAAGAATTAATTCAAACCATTTGCTGGAAGGTCAGATACTGAAGTTGAAGTTTAAATACTTTGGCCACATAAGACAACCTTCATTGGGAAAGACCCTGATGTTGAGAAAGCTAGAAGACAAAAGGAAAAGGGGAAGGCAGAGGGTCAGATGGATAGATAGTGTCAAGGAAACAATGAACATGAATTTGGATAGACTTTGGGAGATAGTGGAGGATAAAAGGGCCTGGCATGCTATGGTCCATGAGGTCATAAAGAATCAGAAATGACTGAACAACAACAAAATGCTGAAATCACTAGCCAAGCAGCCAGTTAGAGTCAAGTTATAGATAAAAGTAAAATGAGGAAACTGGAGGTTTATCATGGGCACTGCAAAATCTAATATGCCAAACTTATGGGGCTCATTCCAAAATTCATTTCTACCTCATTGGCTATGGGTTGGTGAATGGATGAATGGTAAAAAAAAAAAAGTTAAATATATATTATGTGCTAATCACTACGCATCTGAAATTAAGTGCTACAATCAAAAATACAAAAGCAAGAACTTCAAGAAGCCTATCTTCTAATGGGTGAGACAACACACATAGGGACATAGGGGAGTGGTGGCCAGGGGAGGGCACTTTGAAACTGAATATTATAGGAATGATGAGAAAGACCTTAAGGGAACATTCTAGAAACAATGGCAGAATTGATTTGATCATTGTTCATGTTTCTAAAACTGAGTTAATGTGTGTGTGTGTGTGTGTGTGTGTGTGTGTGCAGAAATAAAGGATATATACCCTTTGCAGAAAGCTAGTTGGCAAGACTTTGAGGAAGTGATGGAACAGTAGAAATGAAGTGAAGCTTGGCTAAAGCTGTCTTGAAATGTTGTTTCAGGAGAGGAAGTAATCAGTCAGGATAACAAGAGCCTAAGGGCAGATTCTTGGAGATGGAAAGATGGAAGTATGCTGAAGCTTAGATAACCAAGGTATTTAGTGAGGCTGTGAGGACAATCAGAAATGAAGTGAAACATGGCTCTGTAAGAGAGTCCACTGAGGTAGTCAATCATTCATCCCATCTCATATGATATGATGTAGAATCAAACTACAAGTGATATGAATAGATGTTACAGGACTCTTCTTCGAATTTGTGGAGGGACTTTGTCACACACTATAGGGTTAGCATAAAACAAAGAAAATAATTTAGGATTGAGCATTTAATGGAATGTTGATCCAAGGGGGTGCAGTTATAGTTTAGCCCTAAAACCCAATCAATTTGGAGTGGGGGTGGGGAAGAAGAGGCTTGGACTTGACATCATATATATGGAGAACTTTATGAGTATCCCCATGAAGAGGAGAGAAGGACTGTTTAGTAGATACATTACATTCTTTGCTACATATGTTCTCTAAGCTTGAGGCCGCTTCCTCCTGGTCTCTGTATGTACTGGTGGCAGAATGGGTCTTAGACTTTTGGAGAGTTGTTTTGTAAAGAGTAATAAATACCTACTTTAAAACTCATTAAATATTTCTGGCTAATTGATTTGATGATAATCATGGGAGAGAAACACATTAATAGGGGATCATGAGCTGAAACGTTATACAACCCCGACCCTTTCAAGACTACCTCTTGACTCTGAAAACATACGCAATAGCTTTGAGTTCTGAGGAAGATATGAATGAAAGTTGGACAATAAGTCCAGAGTCTCTGTGCTGCACAACCTGAAGTAGAAAAGAACAATAACCAGGTGCAGGTTAGAATTTCCAAAACTGTGGGGCTCTTCAAGGAACACAATTTGTCTGCCACAGGCAGAGCTTGCACTGCTAAGTATTGCTATTACCTTTCCTTCAGAGCCTGGACATTTCATCCCTGATGAGGATCTCAGGATCCTCTAATCAAAGACGAGGCCAGAAGAGGGAAGTTCATATGATGATAGAGAGGAGAATGGAGCATGGCCTTCAAATCTTTAAAATTCCATTCTGAGGATACATTGGGTATCTGAGGAAGGGAGGCAATGGATTTGTCTTGTATTCCAAGTGATAAGTTTGAGACTAGAGCCTCAGTAGTATGGAAGCTTGATTATTCTGGTTCTGGCCTGTAAAGGTGCTGTAATTCGTTGGGATGATTGGACATTGTTTTGGTGGTATATCATCAGTGGGGCTGGACTGGAGAGTCTACATAGCAACTGTTTGCTGGCACCTTATTGCCATAGTTCAGAATGGGGAAGGATATTTGATTGGTATCAAGGTTGATCCTGTCCCCAGTTTGTTACAAGGGACCCTTTCCTATTCCCTTGCAGCTAGGACTCTCCAAAGATTGGAAAGAAGAGAAGAGTGTTTGGGATGGGATAGAGACACTAGAGGGAAGGTGAAGATCTGTGATGCCTGCTTTCCTCATTACCTGGGTATGGGTAATACTGTGTCCCCTTTCCTATTCCTACTACCATGTGAATTCTGAGAGTGAGAAAATGAGACAGAGAGAGAGAGAGAGAGAGAGAGAAGGAAACAGAGATACAGAGAGAGACAGACAGAGACAGAGATAGAGACAGAGACAGAGAGAAATTTGACTATGGAAGATTAAATAAAAAAATATATATTAGCTTATCATAAAAATAATCCAGGTTGGTTTTTCTCAGTCCTATCCTCTTTGTTTCTCTTTTAAAATGAAAAATAAAAGTGTTTTCCTATGTCTACTCCTACCTAGTTCAAGTGTAAAGATTACTTTTGTCTGATATTCCCAAATGAAGTCCATTCAAAATAATGTGCTCTGGAACTCTGAAAGAGTTAATGGGAAATTTCCTATTAGCTGGATTTATTTACCCTGACTCAGTGAAAGATCCTCATACTTAGCTTAGTATCTGTTCTGTGAATGTTCTAGTTTGCTGGTTTTCATATATATATTTTATGAGGATGTATTGATTTGCATAGATATTTCAAGCAATTGCATTACGTTATACCCTAGGGACAGCTGCTCTGTTCTCCCTTAGGGAGAGTGGTTTCTGTAATCACAATGGATAATAATGTCTTCCAACTGGAGACATTGCCTTTATACTATTAAAATATATTTTAAGTGCAGTCAATTTAGAAAAGCAAAGGAAACTTTAAAAATATATGTCATTTGATAAACGCATTTTATTTATTTGTGGGTAAAAAGAAGACTCCTGTGGAGTGGAATTTATCTTATGATAAATAAGGAAGAAATAGTTACAGAAGACAAACTGCAATTTCATATTCTAAAAAATAGTTTTAACAATGAAAACTTTAAATGTCTACCTGAGCATATTACTATAACCACTGTTGTATTACAGGAACCATAACATTTTGTTTTCATAAATTTTTACATTTTCAGAAAAAAAAATGTGCCTATAGTATAATGGATTAAATTAGAAATTTTCTTTTGGATGTACTACATTCATTCTTTCCCTTCCTTTTTTTTCTCTTTTTCTCTCCCATCTTTATCTGTCTCTTTTCTCTGTCTCTTTGTATATTTTGACTTTATTTCTTTTTGTCTCTGTTGCTATCAGTATCTTTATTTCTCTCTACATATACATATTTCTCTCTGAGTTATTCATAATAAATAAAAGACATCAGAAATTATAATGTTAATGATAAATAAAATATTTCTTATTTGAGAAAAATGTCTGAGTCATATGAGAT
>NW_020954599.1:22346548-22389540 GCF_900497805.2 Vombatus ursinus
GGAGGGAACAATGGATGTTTTTGAGTAGAGAATGCCTATTATGAAATGCAGTATACTAAATTCTAAGGATATCAAGATAAAGTACCACCAATAGTCCCAGCACTCCAGGAGCTTATACTCTAATAGACAAGGTAAGATAAGTTTGAAAATGAACGTGGTAGGAGGGGAAATGTCCTGAAGAGAGGAGTTCTAGATGATATTCTGTAAGAAGTTTGAGGAGAAAGAAAACACTGTCTGTTGCGGGGAGAACCAGGTAAGACGGTATGGAGGATATGATACCTAAGATGAGATTTTATTGAGTAAAAATGTTTTAGTAGTTGGGCTGAGGGAAGGGAGTGCATTTGAGATGAGGGAAGAGACTATAGGGAGGGAGACCAATTATGAGTTCACTACAATAATCCAGGTCAGTAGTAGTCAGAGCTTGGATTAGAGTGTTGGAAAGTAAGAATGGAGGAAGATAAACAAGAGAAATGCAGCCAAGGGAGAACTGCAAAAGACTCCATAGCTGATAAAATGATGAAGTCTGAAGGCCCAGAAAGGCTGATGAGGGTGGGAGGAATCACAGACCATTCTCTCAGGACTGTACAGGGCTTGCACTAAAATACCAAATCAGGGGATCTTGTTTCTCTAGTTACCTACATGTTAACCTCTTAAGGGCAGATCAACCTTACTTAGAACAGAAGATTAGCTAGGATTAAGACCTTGGTATGTTCACCAAAAGTTTTTCTCCTTTGGAACTCAATCTACTCTCTTGAGTCTAAAATGGCCCCTATTTCTTTGTTAGGTAAGATGAGTACTACTTCTGGCAGCCCTGATTTTCTAAAAATAACTCCATAGCCAGGTCTATTCTCATCCTACCTATACTCCAGGGGCATAATACTCACCCATTTATTTCCCAAGTTTCTTTCTATTACCCACTGGTAACCCACAATTTATATACCTCCCTCTGTCTCTGATCTCTCTGATTTCTCTCTGTCTCTTTGAATCTATCTCTCTTTAATCATTTTCTCTCTGTATCTCTGTCTTTAGTCTCTTTCTCTCTCTCTATTACCCTATCCCTCTCTTTCCTCAGTCAGGCACACATACACACACACACACACACATACACACACACACACACACACACACCAATCAGGGGCCAAATTTCAAACAAATATATATGTTCTGAGATTTAAAACAAAACAAAACAAAACTTGCATTGTTTGGTCTGTAACATTCGGGAATATATTAGTCATTGGGTTATATAAAAAGGGATAATATTAATTGATTTTTATTGAAATTTCTTTTTGGTTAACAGAGTAAAATTTCAGCTAAAATATTCTCTAAGATAAAAAAAGAACTTTCACTTTTGTCTGGTGAGTAACATTTAGGAAGATAGTAACACCATTATGTTATATAGAGAATGTATACTATCAAATTATTCATACTTTTTTTGTGAATAAATGTTTGAAGAAATATTAAATAAGAATATAGAAATATTTTGGGTATAGGTGATATTTTCTTGGGATTTCTGTCCTGAACATCTATGAGTCTATCAAAACCTTATAGTGACCTTCTTGCCACTGGAAATGATTAGAACACCTAATAAACATAATAAATAATAAATGTTCTTATTGACTATGGTTAATGTGGACCTATGCCTCCTTCAGGATATGGAGAAACATTCAATTATTAATTCAAAGATGACATCTCAGGAGCAACCAGTCTTTTAAGTTTGATCCGTAAATTATACGTGGTCCATGCTTAAAATGTGAGTTTTCATTTTTAAATTGTTTTTATCTCAGATGCCCTCTCTACTAGTTTTACATCTATAAATCTCAGGTCTCCCAGGCCCTGTCTTCCTAAGGGCAGAGACTGGGCCTATCAATTCATTTAGATTTTTCTAGTGTATCTTTTACTCTATCAGTTCATACATTGTGGATCCACATTTGAATACACGGTGACTGATTCATTTTTAAGATGGACAACTCTGAAATTTTCATTAACTCTTTAAGTCCATCAAAGTACAATTTAATATACCATTTCCACCAGTTCCTCAATAGAGCCCGTTTTTTTGTCCTGGAAGAGTTTATGCAAGCTCTTTTTGTGTCTAGTTTAGCTATATGGAGAATTTGATTCCTGGTTTCATGTAACTTTTGAAGAGTTCTGAATCTTTAACCAATTTTATGACATCACTTAAGTACATAACATTTTCTTATTGGTGGTGTGCATAGTAAATAGAAAACTAGTCTCAACTGAGGCCAGGAAGACATGAATTCAAGTTCCAACTCTGACATCTAGTTATGTGAAACAAGGCAACTGTCTAAGAATGTCAATATCAGCAGAATTGACAGAGGGAGTTCTTTCACTTACAATTTCTGTAAGCCAATAAAATCCCATATTTAGTCCCAAACTTTCCATATGATCTGAGAGAGAAGTACCAATAGAATAACGGAATCTTTAGGATCACCAACTTCAACCTCTTCATTTGACAGAGAGGTAAGTGAGGTATGGAGAGAATAAAGCACTTTTTCAAAGGCACAACTAACTAGCAGCTATTAACTAGTAGAAATTAACTAGTAGCAGATTTGGGAGTAGAACCCTTTTCTTCTTTCTAGGCTAAGGCTCTTTGCCTCACTCCACTTTTTTTTCCTCCTATTAATGTGGAAGGAGATGAAGAGGGGCTTGAGGGTAACTGGGATATCAGGAACTAGCCTCTCTTAGTAACTTTACAACTCATAAAATAATTTTTAAAGGTTTCATGTATTCACTGCAGGGATACATGTATAGGAATTGCTTTGCTTATTTACAGGTCAGATGTTTTCTTGTTGTTTTCTACTGTGCTATAATGACTTTGCTTGTTCTGTAGTTATTTCATATTGTTTCAAAAGCCTTAATGATTTTTCCTGGACTCTCTGGTATGTGGAGGAACTCTTGGGCCCTATCCAAATGGGTTAGTTAGCCAACCCTAAAAGATTCTAGTTTTTATCTAGCCATAACATTTTCACTTAAAGCATCAGTCACTAAGTATTTAGTATGTTTTGAAAGAAACACTAAGCTTTTTGACTGATTACTCCTAGCTGGAGACAAAATATACTTCTACAAAGTAATTAGTAAATTAGAATATATATATATATATATATATATATATGTATGTATATGTGTGTGTGTGTGTGTGTGTGTGTGTATAGAAGTACCATGTTATAAGGTACAAACATTATAACATAGTTATACAGCTTGGACATAAAGGATGATAAATTATCAGAAACCTACACATGAAGAAAAAGTTGGCCAAAGTCATGCGTCACATGAGTAGTAGTGGCTGTGCCTATGCAGGACCAAATAAAGTGGAGATCTAACAATGATTCTGTCACTTGCATCACTGTAGGCAAGGCTTTATTCTGGATCAATAGTCAGAACCCAAGCTGTAAGGTGTCTAATTCAATTGTTTTACGTTCAGACTAGTGAGTGACAAAGTAACTCAATAAATTTCTCTACTTCAATTGTAACTTGAAAATAGACTATTTTATTACCCAGGCATGCCTTGAAATGATGCCAAATTTGTTATTTCCAATAAATTTTTATAGGCAAATTAAAAGCAAACTATAAATTGGTGGGGGATGGGGAGGGAACTCATTTCTGCTTCTGAGATACTCTATGGAGCCAAAGTGAAGGCACTGCATACAAATCTACTATTTCTTTCTCCCACGGCCAACATCCTTATTACTGTTCAAATTACCAATATCTCCCCAGACCCTGAAATATGCCAGCATTTGGTCATCTTTGACTACTTTCCTTGTTTTCCTAATCTTTCTCACTTATTCTTGCTACGAAGTCAATTCCTAACTTTTTTTTTTAATTACTCCAGTCAAACTTCTCCTTTGGGTTTTGGTCATTTTCCATTTTAACTCATAGAAATTTATCTTCTTTAGTCTCTAGCTTTTAGGTTTTCTCTCAAATTAGTACAACTTATGCTCAGTAAAGTAATGGATTATAGGTTTAGCATTTGAAGCCACCGCAAAGGCCGTGTCGTCAGGGGTGGGCTGGAGTCAGGTTGAATTGGCTCAAGAGAGCCAATTGTTCCATTTTTAGTACCAGTATTTATACCCTGAAAACTGGCAAAAACTAGAAATCTGGGCTTGGTTATATTTTTTTATTGTTGTTGATTGGTTAGACTTGAGAAAAGGTTAATACTGCGGATTAAGATTAAAAGTGTTTCAGGAATACATTTTTTCCCCTCAAAGAGCTGCTTGTTAAATACTTACCAGCATGGTACTGCATCCAAAGCAACCCTCTCATTTTATACTTGAGGTAACTTGATACCCAGAGGAGATTGTAACTTGCCCAAGGTCAAACAGATAATAAGCATCACAGCTAAGATTCAGATTTAAATCATCTGACTTTGAATTCAGTTCTCTTTCCATTATACTAATTGATAAAATTCCCCATGTAAAAAGTATTTTTTTTAATGTCCCCCTCCCCTTTCTGGTGCTTTCTGACCCATCTCAAGAATAGAGTTAGCTTTCATGCATCATTTGAGCAAAGCAACACATTCATTTGAATTTTTTTTTGTAGAATTGATTTCTAAGCAGTCACTAAATTCCATTGAAATTTGAAATTACCACAGGAATTTCAGGGAGTGAATATATTGCAGTGTATTTCCCAAAAAGCATCTGTGAATAAAGAAGCAAAGTCAATAAGGCAAACTGAAAACAAAGCTGGATGATCTGACTTTTCAAACCACAAATGCCAAGTAATGTCTTGCCAGTCCCTCTTTATGGGTCCAAAAGGAAAGAAAATCTAAAGTAGGAAAAAAAATAATAATTTGACAACATATCCCATCTTTTCTGCCAGATAAAGAGCACCCAAACTTTCAGGGGACAACACTCCTGTGTAGTAATAATCTTATGAAAATAAGATTCGGCACCGCCCCCCTCCCCATTGTACAACATCAAAATATGCCCAGTTAGGCACCTGGACTCCCTCTAGCGACTTAAATAGGAAAGCTCAGAAAGCTCTGCACAATTCTATGAGCACACAGCATCTGGGCTTATATTACAAAGACCTTAGGAATGGGAAAAAGTATTTGGTGAATATTTGGGCTTTACAGAGTCTCTGAAGGGGAAAAACAAGGAGTAACCTGGTGATAAAAAACCAATTCTGGTTGCTCTGGAGACAGAGTATGACGTTGTGGCTAGATAGCTTATCTTAGAGCCAGAAAGATTTTATGGCAAGCCCTGCCCTTGATACATACTAGCTGTGTGATGCTGGACAAAGTAACTTTCTAAAAATAAGAGTTCTTCACCTGGGGCCTAATATCTTTAAAAAAACGATCACTAAATTTTACTTTCCTTTGCATTTTTCCCTTTTATTGTTTTGCATTTTTGTTGTAAGTATTTAAAAACATAATTCTGGGGAAGGAGCCAAGATAAAACAGAAAAGGTAGAGATTCACCTGAGCTCGGGCCAAAAACCCCTTCAAACACCTTTAAATAATGTGATAAAATAATTCATGAAGCAGCAGAATCCACAAAAGAATGGGGTGATAATTATCTAGCAAAAGACAACTTAGAAGGTCACCAGGAAAGGTCTGTCACACCTGGGTTAGAATGGATCACAGTCCAGCCCAGGTTGCATTAGCATAGCACTGGCCCCCACAAACCAGGAGCAAACTTCAGGAACCACTGAATTAGCAGTGGCAGCAGCTGCTTCTGGAACTCTCAGCCCAAAGATATAAGGGGGTTGAACAACTGATCAGAAGGAGATTACAGGGGTCTCTTTGCTGGTACTGGGGGTAGGATTCTGTTGCTTTGCTCATAGTCATATTCAGGTTGTAGTCCTCCGTGGCAGTCCCAGGGTGAGGAGGAACACTAACATAGCAGAGCTTTTTGGCCACAGTGGAGGGAGATCCTTGTCACAGCTCCAGGGCAGAAAAGAGTGCAAGCGGTTGCTCACAGACCAGAGCACACACCAGGAGAGTAGTAAACACCTCTCCTTAGATCATACCACCTTGGAAGAATTGAAAACTTACAGGTCCCTAGAAATACCTCTGAAAACAGCTGCTCAAAACCCCTGAAGTTTGGGACTGTGTGTCCTCCACCTTGGAGGCAAAACTCTACTTTAATAAAGAGTTAAATGTCAAATAATAAGCTGGGAAAATGAGCAAGCAATGAGGAAAAAAAAACAACTCTGACTATAGAAAGTAACTGTGGTGAAAAGGAAGATGAAAACTCAGAAGAAAACAAAGTCAGAGCTCCTACATTCAACGCTTCCAAGAAAATATGAATTGGTCTCAGGTCATGGAAGAGCACAAAAAATGTTTTGAAAATCAGGTAAGAGAGGTAGAGAAAACATTGGGAAGAGAAATTAGAAATGCTATAAAATCATGAAAAATGAGTCAACAGTTTGGTAAAGGAGATACAAAAAATACTGAAGAAAATAGCACTGAGGCCAAATGGTAAAAGGGATACAAAAAGAAAGGGATACAAAAAGCCAATGAGAAGAATGCCTTAAAAACCAGAATTGGCCAAAAGGAAAAAGGCCCAAAAATTCACTGAAGAAAATAACTTCTTAAAAAGAGAAATTAACCAAGTGGAAAAGGAAGTACAAAAGTTCACTGAAGAAAATAATGCCTTAAAAATCAGAATTAAAATGGAAGGTAATAACTTTATGAAAAATCAAGAAACCACAAAACAAAAGCAAAAGAATGAAAAAATAAAAGAGAAGACAATGTGAAATATTTCATTGGAAAAACAGTTGTTTTTGGAAACTAGATCCAGGAGAAATAATTTAAAAATCATTGGGCTTCCTAAAAACCATGATTAAAAAAAAAAAAAGACCTAGACATCAACTTTCAAGAAATTATCAAGGAAAACTGCACTGATATTCTAGAACCAGAGGGTAAAATAGAAACTGAAAGAATCCATTGATCACCTCCTGAAAGAGATCCTAAAATGAAAACTGCCAGTAATATTATAGCCAAATTCCAGGGCTTCCAGGTCAAGGAGAAAATATCGCAAGGAGCCAGGAAGAAACAATTCAAGTATTGTGGAGCCACAGTCAGAATAAGATATAGCAACTTCTATCTGAAAGGATCAGAGGTCTTGGAACATGATGTTTCAGAGGGCAAGGGAACTAGGGTTACAACCAAGAATCACCTACCCAGCAAAACTGAGTTTAATCCTTTAGGGGAAAAAATGAATAGAGGACTTTTAAGCATTTTTGATGAAAAGACCAGAGCTGAATAGAAAATTTTACTTTCAAATACAAGACTCAAGAAAAGCATAAAAAGGTAAGCAAGAAAGGGAAATCATAAAGGATTTAATAAAGTCAAACTGTTCGCATTCATACATGGGAAGATGATACTTATAACTCATAAGAATTTTCTCATTATTAGGGTGGTTAGAAGGAGCATATATAGACAGAGGGCACAAGTGTGAGTTGAATATAAAGGGAAGATATCTTTAAAAAATCAAATTAAGGGGTGAGAAAGAGGAATATATTGGGAGAAAGGGAGAGGTATAATGAGGTAAATTATCTCATATTAAAGAGGCAAGTAAAAGTTTTTACTATGGAGAGGAAGAGGGGGGAGTTGAGGGGAGAGTGAGTGAACCTTACTCTCATCAGAATCGGCTCAAAGAGGGAATAACATACACAATTGGGTATAGAAGTCCATCTTACCCTACAGGAAAGCAAGAGAGGAATGGGATAAGTAAAAGGGGGTGATAGAAGGGAGGACATATTGGGGGAGAGGGTAGTCAGAAGGAAAACACTTTTAAGAAGGGAAAAGGTGAAAAGAGAGAGAGAATAGAATAAACAAGGAGGGATAGTAGGATAGAGGGAAATACAGTTAGCAATAGTAACAAAAATGAAAAACATTTTAAAGACAGTTTCTTTGATAAAGGCCTTATTTCTCAAACATATAGAGAACTTAGTCAAATTTATAAAAATAAGAGCCATTCCCTGATCGATAAATGATCAAAAGATATGAAGAGTTTTCAGGTGAAGTAATCAAAGTTATCTATAGCCATAGGGGAAAACAAAAAAGTAATTCTGAGAAGGGTCTCAGGTTTCACCAGATTGTTGAAGGGGTCTGTGACAAAAAATAAGGTTAAGAATACCTGCTCTAATATTATAAATCGAAGATAAGAGTGCCAATCTATTTAAGTAAAAGGAGTTTCCTCATTTGAGAAGACCATATATCAGGATAAATGAAGTCCCATTCCTATCCTCTATTTTGTATTTGGGATTGTTCATGGAAAGTTCTCCTGTATGCATAAGATATCATGCTTTCTGACCTTTTTTAAATGTAGAGATGCTTAAATTTGCTCTTTGAGTTAAGGTTAAATTGAGAAGTTCCCTGTCCTATTCAGGTACCTCAGGAAAAGGAAGGAAATCTCTCATTGTGATTGTTTGTATCAGTGTATTTCTTCCACTCTAATTATTGATGCTGTTTCTTTTGAAATTGTGTTATAGACTTTAAAATGACAAATGGGGAGCAAAGGCTGGCAAATGGGGTGACAGGATGAAGATTGATACTATTAATAGAAGAATGCCACAGGGAGCTAGAGGAGATTGGAAAATAACCAACTTCAGACTTCTTATAATAATCTGTGTGGGTGGTATGCTTCTATATAACACTGACTAAAGGCAGTGTGTTATAATTGTTATCTGGAAAACCTTGGAGTTAGGAAAAGTGGTGGTCAAGTCTTACTTCTGGTACATGCCTGGCTGTGTAACCATAGACAAATTGCTTAACCTCTCAGAGTTTTCTGAGGCTAGGACAGTGACTTATAACCTAGTTGCCAATCTACCTTGGTGAAAGGAGTTTCCACACAAAGAGTTCCCCTCACTCATAAAAATCACAGATCCAGATCAAGAGTAATAGCAATTAATTAGCTCTTTGAAATTTGCAAAGTGCTTTACATAAAGTGTGTTGTGCTTTATAATTATTTTGTGAAAGTAATGCAGGAATCTTATTTCCATTTATCATGGAAACGAAGATTTAGAGAAATTAAGTGAATGGCCCGTGGCCACACACCTATTAAAGATCAGAGAGAGTATTTAAGCACAGGTCTTCTGGTTTTTTTAAGTCCTGCACCATATTCCCTATGAGAGGCTGCCCGTTGCCTTATCATAAAACATCATTTAGGAGATTTAGGAGACTGAGGGTTCCAAGGAAGTAGAGTCTGTGTCTTAGTTTAACATAGAATGTTTTCCAGGTCCTAATAATGCTTTGCTTTTAGTGGTAGCCTAATATGAGTTTGTTGAATTGGATTGGTGATCCATACAGTGCAAGGTAGTCAACACACACAGCTCTGTATTGCTTTCAGAAATATTTACTGCCTGGGAAAGTCTCAGTAACCCTTTTATTAGACATTAGGTAATCAAGTGCTGAGAGCTTTTGAGGTCATGGCAGAACATATTCTTCTCTCCTATCATTGTTGTATCCATGTTATTTATGTCTGTCAAAAAAGCCAATAGTAAACAGGAGCCATATTTCTTTTAAAATGCAACAAAAGATTAATGATTAAACTATTTCTTCTTAGAATTGATGATATTGAAGTTGTTTTCCAGTATTTCTATGCTTTGTGGGTAGAAGGTTTAGATATTAAATTTGACCAATCTTTTAAAACTCTTAGAACATTTTAGAAAAAATAATAGTCTTCTGATAAAATGTATATGTCACAAAACCATGCAGTGAAACATTGGTAAAGGTGGATGTATTGGGTATATATGTAAAATTTTAGTGTATACAACATTAGAAGCATTTAAATATTCTCTCTGTTCTTTTTAGAATCAACCAAATAAACAAGCATTTAATGGACACCTATTGCATGCCAGGGATTGTTCTAGGAGATGAAATAAATGAAATAATCTGTCATCAAGGAGTTTATACTCTAACAAGAGAGAAAGTAGGTGTGTATATGTATAAACACAAGTATATATATATGTATAGATATGTATACATATATCTGTGTGTTGTTCAGTCATTTTTTAGTCAAGTCAGACTCTTCGTGACCCACTTGGGGTTTTCTTGGAAGGGATACTGGAGTGAATTTGCCACTTCCTTCTCCAACTCAATTTACAGATAAGGAAACTGAGGGAAAAAGGATATATACACTTAATCCTGTTTCCTCAGTTTCCTCATATATATATGGACCACATATAAAACAAATACAAGTTAACCTTGAAGAAGGCACTGGCAGGTTGGGAAATCAAGATCACTGAAGCTGATTGTCCTGATTGTGGAATCTGGGAGGATAAAGCTAGCATAAAGTCACACTATTCAGGCTTTTTTCTTCAGGGAATGGGGGAGGTGAAGGCAGACAGGCCACTCAAACAAACAAAGGTTCTGTAGTTTTGTTCATGGCCAGAGAGCCTGAGTATAGTCAGAGAATCATAGGTCCAGAGTTAAAATGGATATTAGAATCTGTCTGATCCAATCCTTTCATTTTACTGATGAGAAAACTCAGAAGTATCAGAGATCCACAGATAGAATTGAATTTAGAAGCTGACTAGTCAACTTCTCATATTACAGATAAAGAAACTGAGGCTTAAGGATGCATAATTATCAGAAGTACGATTTAAGCCCAATTCTAGAGTATCACCAAATTCTCTATCTGCTATGCCATGGCACCTCAAAAGGATATATGATTTAGAATGAGGGCATGGATTGATACAGAGTGGGGCTGAATTCCTTTTGTTAATTCTTTGGGTAAGCTTTCTGATTTCCCCAGGACATTATTGAGCTTTCATTTTACCTGTGCAATAATGGTCCTTCTCTTGTCCTGAGAAAAAAGAGATAATGGTATTGAGATTATATCATTTCCTTGGTTCAGCCTAGTAAAAAGTTCACAGCTGGATGAGAGAGTAAAAAGAGTGACAAAGAAATGTTTTTTTCCTCTATAAGTTTTGGAATATGTTTCATTGTCCCAAAGGTGAAAGGAAGAACTCAATTCATTACAATATTAAATATTCCAATAAATATTTTGACTTTCATAGACTGTAATACAATTATGAATGTTGAGTATTTCTAATGAGTAATAAGTAGCAGGATATCTATTATGACTAGTTTATCATAAAAAATATATATTTGAAATTGCAGTTCATTTTTCTCCTCTAAATAGAGAACTTAACATAACTTTACAACCAAATCCACCATCTACGCCAAGCAGAACTGGATAAATAAATGTATGCATTTATATAAGGAACTTGTGCTTTGAAAACAGATGTGTTGCACTCCATGATGAGTCTAACCAGCTGTCAGCTGCTCACTAGGGACAGTGATGCTGCTGCTTCAAACATGTCAATATTTTTCAAATAGTTTACCCAAATGTATGCATTCTAAATATGCAACCAGACTGTCTCTCTCTGAAAGGGAAGAGTGGGAAATTTATTGAGGTGATTGGAATGACTTTGGAGAGATGCAGCAGAAAATAAGGGCCTCCATCATTAGATGAGTATACTAATGTTAAAAAAGTATTGGTTCTTCATTTCTGAACTGTTTAGGGGTGGAGGGCAGGGTACAGATTCTCAGACTCCACACAATTTAGACTTATTCTAATCATTCCACACATATCCTCTGTTATTCTATGAACATCAACTGACTACCTACAAATTCTCTGATGGTATCCTTCTATATCTCCTTCTGGAGAAGAAAGACTAATTCTAGCCAAAGGACAAAGCAATAGACTGACTGCCTTATGAGGGAAAAAGACAAGAAAGGATTTTGTTGATTTTCCCCCTTTTTTTTTCAATAATGCAATCAATTACTGAGTATCTAACAGTTTCCACTTCCTCAAATTTCTGTAGCAGAAAAAATTCTAAGGCTTTGAATTAAGGAGAGCATGATAGAATCCACTCATCTGCCTATGGGGAGTAGATAAGCTCCAAGCTAAGGCTTCCGCTAAAGCCAAAAGATGGAAGGAGAGAGAAGCCTGACAAAGGTGTCCAGTAGAACAATGCCTGGAAATAACCAGCAGCAATGACAGAAGCAGTAGAGCAATACATCTGTTGTATGGGATGAGCGAGAACAACTCCCAGTAAATACTGCATGTTCAGTAGAAACTACATGCTATGGGAGACCAGTAGGGAGCCAAACTAAAAGAAGGATCATGATGACATCACCAGAAGACATTGGTTGGGTTCTAATGTGTGTATGTAGGGGGGAGGGTTGAATTGTCTCATTACATATATGCCCTTAACACATGTTCCCTACAGAAATGTACTGTTTCCACTTTTGGTGCAGGTAAACGTTTGGTGAGTTTTATAGGTTGCTTTGAAAAATGGTATACCATCAACTTTTCTTATTATGTTATTTCATTCAGTGCCTTTGACTTGAACTTATGATATCCCCTGGCTGACTGGTACACATTGTGGAGGCACGAAAACTATAATTTAAATGGATGTGAACCTCATAAGATACCAAGAACTCAGGATAGCTTTGTTTGTGTATTCATGCACGAGCTGTGAGGTAATCTCAGAGGCTAAACTGGTCATAATCCAAATATGTATTCCCAAATATCACGTCCCTGTGATTTGAACAGTCTAGATTCTGGAATTTCCTCTCCCAATGTAGATCCCAATGATAATAAATATTAGTGGCAAGATTTAAACCTGGTTCTTCCTGACTTCTACTTTAGCACTTTATCATTAATCCAAGTGTAGCACTTTACCTACTGCACCATTCTGCTTCTCAGATATATCCCAAACTATATAATAAAGACCCATTACCTAAAGGGATCCTAGGATATTTCTTATGTGTCACTAATCAAAGTGTGTATATATGTGCTTATACACATGTATACACATATGTACACGTGCACATGCACACACAAACATATTTGTTTTAAATTAGACCTGTGATTTCATTGGTGGAAGTAACTCCTAAACTCCTCTATCAATAGAGATATGCAACTAGTCTGCAACTTACAATTTCAGAAAGCTGCCTAAAGCCCTAAGAGATTAAGAAAACTCCCTGGTATTATACAGTTAGTGTATGTCAGAGAGGAATTTTGAACGTAGGTCAGCCTGACTGTAGAAACCAGTTGTTTATTTACTATATCTTGCTGCTTCTCATGATATATCCTATCGCCACATAATAAACTTTCATTGACTCTCTAACTACTGTAACTGTAACAAATTTAAATCTTTTGACAGCTTTAGTGTGAGTGAATATATGGTAATGTCTGAAAATGAAAGCTAAATATTAAGAAGAAGTTTGATATTAATCTGAAAGGTATTTACTTTGATATTTTGAGAATTGAAATGATGCATGATACAGTGATCAGTGTGGATTTTCCCTCCTCTAAGGCAGATTGGCCTTCTTACACTGGGTGATTCTTGTCTCTGTTTTCCCATGCATCCTGACTCATAAAGCAGAGAGGTAACTAGAAGTTAATATAATAGTAAAATAGCAAGAACAACAACAAAAACAATATAACATTGATAAAGAAATAATGAAGGAATGACTGATTCATGCAGATTTGTTTATGATAGAGATTCAACATAATGGCATTGCCACCAAATATTACAGATGGGTTATACTTAAGTAGCAGAATAGGTACTGTTTGGTATCTAGAATGGTTCAGAAGGTTGCAATAATTTAGCACCTACTGAAAACCTCAAATAATGCAATCAGATGCCCAGAATTATATACAAAACATCTCTATCCTTTGCAACTTATCATTAATAAATACTAATATATTACATATATTATATATCATATATAATATAAATACAGACCAAAAAATCTTTGAGAATTAATTGACAAAATTGTATAGTAACTGCAGAACTATTTCTCAAATGACTTTTCCCCTATCTCATTTATCATGTTTTCATGAAGAGAATGCCCTTCTCCTTGCTGAAGTTCCTGTTTCTCCATGCACACAGGAGAACATCCTATCCTGTCTTCCCCAGCAGATTTCCCCTTCTATCATTCTCACTGTCTTGGTAATCCTCCATCTCTCTCTGACTAGTGGCTGCTTTACTGCTGCTCACAGATATATCCATTTCTCCTCTATTTAAAACAAAATAAAACAAAACTCTTAATCCAATCCTCCATGTTAGTTAACATCTTTCTTTTGTGTTTAAACCCTATTGTTAGTTACTAATAAACTCCTTGGGAAAGCTGTCTGTTGATACCTCCACTTTCTTTCTTCTCAGTCTCCTCTTAACTCTTTGCAGTCTGATTTCCAACTTCATCATTCAATTAAAATTCCTTTCTTCAAAATTAATAATTATCTTTTAAGTGCCAAATCTAATGACCTTTTCTCAACCCTCATCTTTTCTAACCTCTTTTGCAGTCTTTGAAACTATCACCTTTTTCCCCTCTTCTCTTCTCTTCTATCTAGATTTTTTGAGCCAGAAGTCAGAAAATGGTGGCTATTCCTGATCCTCTTTAATGAAACTGCCTTCTGTGTAATAATTGTCTTCAACCGATCCTATATATGTCTTGTTTGTACATAATTGTTTACATATTATCTCTCATAATAGAAAGTGAGTTCCTGGAGAGTAGTTACTGTTTTTGCCTCTCTTTGTATCCCCAGAGCATGGCTCAGTGAATGATACAGAGAAAGTACTTAATAAAGGCTTGTTGAATGACTGACAAAATTATTGCCCACAAACCCCTGGACATAATATTGACCTTTTAATATTTTAAAAGGAAGTTTCTGACATATGTCATTATACCAATGCTTATAGTAGCCAAACTATGTGGAAAAAATAGCTTTCAAAGCACGGAAATTTGGAAAAAGAATTCAAAAATTTGTGAGAATAGGACAAAATACACGTCTCCACCATCCTCTCTGCTACTAGAAGTAAACAAAAGATGTTTTAATGGGCCTGTAAAAGTTGAACTTCTATCCTCATACTTGCAATTAAATTATCAAACCTAGTCACTTTATGCAACTGAGGGAAAGTTTGCTGAGGTTGGTGATTTTTCCAAGTACTACTTATATCTGAATTCCATCATATAAAACAATAAGAATAACATAATAAACATAAAGAATTAGATGTACCATCAATTTACCTCCAAGCATTTTAAAGGCAACCCATTTCAATGACAAAAAAGAACCTTTTTTTCATTTTCTGATAGTTTTTTCCATTTTAATAACATGCTATTCTAGTTGAAATTTGCTTTTAAATTTTAAACAGATTATATTTGTTGTTGGAAAATATATGAATGTAGAATTGATAGTTTAGAAATTGCTTTCTGCAAAAAATTGGATGGTGGCTTGGTTATTCTTCTAACAAGCCAGTCATTAAGTAGAGTAACAGAAAATTTAGTAGGAAATATATGCTTTTCTATTACTGTGCTTGATATGTTAAGAAATTAAAGGCAATCATTTATTAGCTGTTGTAAAAAAAAAGTGCCTCTCTGGCTTAACACAACTTACAGCATTTTTGTTAAGAAAATAATTCTTCAGCACTGGTTATGCATGTTTATTATTTATGAAATAGGAAATGTGTTGTAGCATAAGGAGCACTGTATTTGGAATCAAAGGACTTGGAGTAGGAATCATAGGTCTGCTGTTTGCTACCTGTGTTTATCTTTGCATTTGGGGTGATCTTAAAAATCAATTCTTTCTAGACTGTAGTATTCTATGACTCACATTCATTCAGTGAAATGGTGCGTTTTAAATAATTTTTTTTTTTTTTTTTTTTTTTTGCTGACTGATGTCTGAAGCCCACATCAGGCACTCTTGAACAACAGGGTAATTGCCAAAGCCAAAATCATATATTTCCAAGGATTGCTAGTTTCTTATCTATGCTTAGAAAAAATAAAAGGAAAACAGAAGAAAATCAGTCATTAACTTGAAGATATATCTTAAAATCACCTAGGCAAGTGCACATCTCCAACTGCAATAGACATGGTTCTGATATAAGCTTTTATTGTTACTTTGATGAAAGTGAGGAGAAAACCCCTTTATCTCCCTTGATGGAAATGCAAAAGAGATAAAACACAAATACAGTATCAAAGTAGAGAAGTCTACAAGATAACAGAGCTGTATTGCTGGAGAATGTAAACTCTTGCAAGAAAGGACTGTTTCATTTATTATTTATTTATTTATTTGGGTTTTTGTATTCTTAGTTGTTAGAACAGTGAGTGGTACATAGGAGGCAATTAGCCTTGACTTGCTTGCTTGATTAGGTTCTTGCAATAAATCCCTACATAGTAATAATAATCAATTATCAATCATTTTTGATGTAGCCTTAGGTCACTGGGTTCTAATCAGGAGTTTCCTAGTTATCTCAAAGAGGTGTTGGAATGCAGGTCTCTTACCAAGAGAGATACATTCCCAACTCAAGGGAGTTTCTCCACCTTTTTTTGTGAATAAAGGACCTTTCCCTATAATTTCATGAATTGGGGGAGGAGAAACAGGGCTGATCAAGTTGAATAAAGGTGTTTCTTGACCACCCAAACTTCTACATGATACAGTTGTTAATGTCTCAGAATGAAATGTCATTCTAAAGTGTGCCAAACAACATTTAAGGTTCAGTTGATGATGTTGGAAATCAATAAATACCTTTTTCCATATTTTAAAATTTTATGTCCTTACATTGAGATTGCATTATGAAATGAGAAGCAGGCTGATGGATCATAAATCAACCATAGAAAGTATTTCATGAACCTATGAAAAATCAATGCATCTTTTTAGAAAGAAAAATTCATATTTGCTTATATTTTAACATTAGATGTGGAAGAAGCAAGCACATCATTGAAATATCCTGGAGATTGGCTTTTTAAAGTGTCTTATGTATTACTTTGTAGGGCAATGTCTTTAACAGTTAAACTTGCTGGACAAAGCACTAGCACTCCAGAAAGCCAGATGAACACATCAATGACCAATGAACTCTCCTTCATGATCCTTATTAATTGGATTTTTTTTTAAAGAAAAAAAATGCCTTCCTTTCCACTCTCCCCTCCTGAAGGAGCAGTGAGAGCTATGGAAGTTCAATGACCTGAGGAATGTGTATCATAAAATACCAATTATAAATAAAGTAAGAACAGAAATGTTCCACTTAAAGGAAATTTTTAAAAAAGAGAGCTATAATATAGAACTTGCAAAGAAAGATTTTTTTAAATAGAATGGGGAGGCGGAGACTGCAGTTGGATCTAACAGTGTCTTGTTAACTTCATGTTTTAAATGACTAAAGTGTTTATGCTGTATTTTCTTTTAGGTATAATGACTTTATAACTTTCCATTTGACTTCTTTCTTTTCTCACCTATAACAAAGTTTGGATGAATTCACTTACTCAAAGTTAGAAACAGTTCAATGGGAAGTCCCCTGATTATAAAAATACATTAAAAATAAAGAGTCCACACTATATTTGATCTTTGGTCCTATTGGGAATGTCTAATTGTAATGTCTGAGAATAGGAAATCATTTTCAGACTACAAAAAGAGCTCAGGTGGTTTAAAAATGGAGGAACCAATTTCTTCAGGACTGTAAATAGAACTTGAAAGTTCAAAAGGGAAATTAATTTTCAAGGTAATGTCGGTAAACTAGACCTGGACAAAAAAGAAGTCAGTATGGTGCAGTGAATAAAGTGTGAGGCTAGTGTCAGAAAAATATTAGTTTGGTACCTATATTAGATATTAATTAGTTCTATGATATTACGTAAGTTCCTTGAACAAGATATCCATTTCCCTATTCAGGGTATTTTCAGAGGCTATTCCCCATGATGGAATTCTCTGTCTCCCCATGTCCACAAATTGGCTTCCCTTGCTTCCTTCAAGTCAACAACCCCACCTTCCATGGGAAGCCTTTCCCAATTCTCCTCAATTCTAGTGCCTTTGTTTTGATGATTATCTTCAATTTATTCTGCATATGGGTTGTTTGCACATAGTGGTTTGCGTTGAAAATAGGGACAGCCCTTTGCCTTTCTTTGTAACCACAATGCTTAGCACAGTGCCTACCTTAATAAATGTTTATGGACTGACTGGCTTAAGTTATTTCCTAGGGTCACAGAAATGGAAAGTGTCTGGAGGGATTTGAAATCAGACATTCTTGCCTCTCTGTCTAACATGCTATCCATTATGTCAAATTCCATCTGGGACATTATGAGGGTTGAATGTTGGAATCTACACATAGCACTTTATAACATTAGAGTATGACATGCACAATTATGATTGTTATTATCGATGATGATGATGATAACTCAGAATTACTATTATTATAAGACTAATTCTGAGAAATAAGGTAGACATTCTTTATTCTCTGACATGGCATTTGGATATCTAATAAAGAACAGATGTTACACACCTATTCCTTTGCCCATGAGCCAAACTCATCCATTTTTTGTCAACTCTTTGCTAACCAATTAGTCCTTTTGTCTAGATTGATGAATATAAGTGATACATGTAAGATTAAACAATTACAAGATGAGGGAGGTATGATTAGCAAAAAAAAATGTCACATGAAATAGAGGATTTAGTAAGTTTGAAGCTCAGCTTAAGTTAGTAGTGTGACATCATGGCTAAAAATTCATACATTAATTGAGGTGGCATTTATAGAGATAGAATAGTCAAAATGAAAAGTGATAGTCCTGCTATATTCTAGGTAGATCAGGACCACGGGTGGGATTATTTGTAGTTGAGATGCCACATTTTAGGAAGAATTTTGGTCAATAAGCACAATTGAGGGCTTTAGAGATTAGTATCATAGAATTTTAGAGCTATAAGGAAGCTTAGATATCATTGAACCTAACACATTTATTGGTGAGAAAAGAGGGCCAGGGAGATCAAATGATTTACCTAATGTCTCATAACTGGTTAGTGTAAGAGCTGAATCTCGGGGCAGGGTCAAGATGGCAGAGAAAAAGTAGCAACTCGACTGAGTTCTCCCAAAAACCCCTCCAAATACCATTAAATAATACTATATAACAATTCCTGGAGCAGCAGAACCCACAAAAAGACAGGGTGAAATAATTTTCATGCAAAAGACAATTTAGAAGATCAGCAGGAAAGGTCTGTCACACCTTTTGAGAGTGGAGCAAAGTCTTGCTCAGGCTGTACCAGCACACGCCCTGCCCCAGCAAATCAGGAACAGGCTTTGGGAGCCACTGAATTAGCAGTGGTAGCAGCTGCTTCTGGAACTCTCAGCCCACAGTTGGTAAGGGGGTTGAACAACAGGTCAGAAGGAGATTACAGGGGTCTCTTACTAGCACTGGGGGCAGGAACTCTGTTGCTTTGACCATAGTGGAATCCAGGCCGTAGTCATAGGTGGCAGTCACAGAGCAAGGAGGAACACCAGCACACTAGAGATTGTGGCCACCGTGGAGATCCTTGTCACAGTTCTAAGGCAGAAAAGAGTGCTTGTGGATGCTCGAAGACCACAGCACAGGCCAGCGGATAATAACAATACATTTCCTTAGATCATACCATCTTGGAAAAACTAAAAACTGAAACGTCCTTAGAAGTATCTCTAAAAAGAGCTGCACAAAACCCCTGAAGCTTGGGACATTGCACCCTCCTGGAAGTAGAGTTCTACTTTAACAAAGAGTTAAATAGGCTCAGAAATGAGCAAACAACAGGAAAAAAAATTCTGCTTATGTTACTGTGGTGACCAGGAATAATCAAAATACACTCAGAAGAAAACAAAGTCAAAGCTCTTAACTCCAAAGCCTCCAAGAAAAATATGAATTGGTCTCAGGCCATGGAAGAGGTCAAAGAATGTTTTGAAAATCAAGTAAGACAAGTAGAGAGAAAATTGGAAGAGAAGTGGGAATGATGCAAGAAAATCATGAAAAACAACTCAGCAGTTTGATAAAGGAGCCACACACACACACACACACACACACACACACACACACACATATACACACACACACGCACAAATGAAGAAAATAACACCTTAAAAACTGACTAGGTCAAACGGTAAAAGAGATACAAAAAGCCAAAGAGGAGAAGAATGCCTTAAAAAGCAGAATTAGCTAAATAAGAAAAGAGGCACAAAAACTCATTGACGAGAAAAAAAAAAACTCATTAAGAAGTAGAATTGGCCAAATGGAAAAGGAGGCACAAAAGCTCACTGAAGAAAATAATTCCTTTTTTTTTATTAATTTATTTTGATTTATCAATAATCACTTCCATATGCTTTTGAGTTTAAAATTTTTCTCCCCCTTCCTCCCCACCACCCTCCCCAAGACAGCACACAATCTGATATAGGTTATACATTTACATTCATATTAAACATATTTTCACATTAGTGATGTTGCAAGTAGAAATTAAAACCAATAGGAGGAACCATTAGAAAAAGGAAACAGAACTCAACAGAAAAGAAAAAAAATAGCAATTCAAATTCCATAGTTCTTTCTTTGGATGTGGATAGCATTTTCCATCACAAGGCCTCTGGAGATGTCTTAGATCCTTGTATTGCCAGGAAGGGTTGAGTTTATCAATATTAGTCATTGCACAATGTGGCTGTTATTGTGTACAATGCTCTCTTGGTTCTGCTCACTTCACTCAGCATCAGATCATACAAGTCTTTCCAGGTTTTTCTGAAGTCAGCCTGTTCATCATTTCTTATAGCACAATAGCATTCATTCATTCATTCATTCATTCATTCATTCATTCATTCATTCATTCATATACCACAACTTGCTCAGCCATTCCCCAATTGATGGGCATCCTCTCAATTTCCGATTCTTTGCCACCACAAAAAGAGCTGCTATGAATATTTTTGTACATATAGGTCCTTTTCCCATTTGTGTGATCTCTTTAGTATATAGCCCTAGAAGTGCTATTGCTGGGTCAAAGGTTATGCACATTTTTATAGCCCTTTGGACATAGTTCCAAATTGCTCTCCAAAATGGTTGGATCATTTCACAACTCCACCAATAATGCATTAGTGCTCCAATTTTCCCACATCTTCTCCAACATTTATCATTTTCCTGTTTTGTCATGTTGGCCATTCTGATAGGTGTGATGTGGTACCTCAGAGTTGTTTTGATTTGTATTTCTCTAATCAATAGTGATTTAGAGCATTTTTTCATATAACTATAGATGGCTTTAATTTCCTCATCTGAGAACTGTCTGTTCATATCCTTTGAGCATTTACCAATTGGGGAATGGCTTGTATTCTTATAAATTTGACTTAATTCTCTATATATTTTAGAAATGAGGCCCTTATCAGAGAGACTAGTTGTAAAAATTCTTTCCAAGTTTTCTACCTTCCTTCTGATCTTAGTTGCATTGGCTTTGTTTGTGCAAAAACTTTTCAATTTAATGTAATCAAAATTATCTATTTTGCTTTTTGTAATGCTCTCTATCTCCTCTTTGGTCATGAATTCTTCGTTCTCCATAGATCTGACAGGTAAACCAGTTTTCCCAGCAGTTTTTTCAAAAAATGGGTTCTTATCCCAGAAGCTGGGGTCTTTGGGTTTATCAAATAATCCATTACCATAGTCATTGACTACTGTGTCTTGAATATTTAACCTATTCCACTGATCCACCTCTCTATTTCTTAGCCAGTACCAAGCAGTTTTGATGATTGCTGCTTTATAATACAATCTAAGATCTGGAATGGCTAGGCCACTTTCCCCTGAATTGTTTTTCATTAGTTCCCTTGATATTCTGGACCTTTTGTTCTTCCAAATGAATCTTGTTATTATTTTTTCTAACTCTATAAAATAATTTTTTGGTAGTTTGATTGGTATGGCACTGAATAAGTAAATTAGCTTAGGCAGAATCATCATTTTTATTATATTAGTTCAGCCTACCCATGAGCAACTGATGTTTTTCCAATTATTTAGATCTGACTTTATTTGCGTGAAAAGTGTTTTGTAATTGTGCTCATAGAGTTCCTGGGTTTGTTTCAGGAGGTAGATTCCTAAATATTTTATACTGTCTACAGTAAGTTTAAATGAAATTTCTCTTTCTATCTCTTTCTGTTGGGCTTTGTTGGTAACATATAGAAATGCTGATGATTTATGTGTGTTATTTTATAGCCTGCAACTTTGCTAAAGTTGTTTATTATTTCAAGTAGCTTTTTACTTGATTCTCTGGGATTCTCTAAGTATAATATCATGTCATCTGCAAAGAGTGGTAGTTTTGTTTCTTCTTTGCCTATTCTAATGCCTTCAATGTCTTTTTCTTCTCTTATTGCTAAAGCTAACGTTTCCAGTGTGATATTGAATAGCAGTAATGATAATGGACATCCTTGTTTCACCCCCGATCTTATTGGAAATGCTTCTAGCTTGTCCCCATTACATATTATGGTTGCTGAAGATTTTAGATAGATGCTATTTATTATTTTAAGGAAGACACCATTTATACCTGTGCTCTTTAGTGTTTTTAATAGGAATGAGTGTTGTATTTTGTCAAAAGCTTTTTCTGCATCTATCGAGATGATCATGTGGTTTCTGTTGGTTTTGGTGTTGATATGATGAATTATGCTGATAGTTTTCCTTATATTGAACCAGCCCTGCATTCCTGGTATAAATCCTACCTGGTCATAGTGTATTATTCTTGTGATAAGTTGCTGTAATCTATTTGCTAATATTTTGATTAAAATTTTTGCATCTATATTCATTAGAGAAATTGGTCTATACTTTTCTTTCTCTGTTTTGACTCTTCCTGGTTTAGGTATCAGCACCATATTTGTATCATAAAAAGAATTTGGTAAGACTCCTTCTTCACCTATTTTACCATAGTCTATATAGTATTGGAATTAATTGTTCTTTAAATGTTTGATAGAATTCTCATGTAAATCCATCTGGCCCTGGAGATTTTTATCTAAGGAGTTCATCAATGGCTTGTTCAATTTCTTTTTCTGAGATGGGGTTATTTAAGTATTTTACTTCCTTTTCTGTTAATCTGGGCAATTTATATTTTTGTAAATATGTATGCATTTTGCTAAGATTGTCAAATTTGTTAGCATATAGTTGAGCAAAATAATTCCTAATTGTTGTCTTAATTTCCTCTTCCTTGGTGGTAGCTTCACCCTTTTCATTCTTGATACTAGTAATTTGGTTTTTCTTTCTTTTTTTTAATTAGATTAACCAAAGGTTTATCTATTTTATTGGTTTTTTTCATAAAACCAGCTCTTAGTTTTATTTATTAGTTCAATAGTTTTTTTAATTTCAATTTTATTAATTTTTCCTTTGGTTTTCAATATTTTTAATTTGGTGTTTAATTAAAGATTTTTAATTTGTTCTTTTTCTAGTTTTTTTAGTTGTATGCCCAATTCATTGATCTCCTCTTTCTCTATTTATTTATGTAAGCATTTAGAGATATAAAACTTCCCTTAAGAACTACTTTTGCTGCATCCCATAGGTTTTGGCAGGTTGTCTCATTATTGCCATTCTCTTGAATGAAATTCTTGATTATTTCTATGATTTGTTGCTTGACCTAATCATGTTTTAGGATTAGATTATTTAGTTTCCAATTATTTTTTAGTCTATCTTTCCATGGCCCTTTATTACATATAATTTTTATTGCATCATGATCTGAAAAGGATGCATTTAATATTTCTGCCTTTCTGCATTGGATTGTGAGGTTTTTATGGTCAATTTTTGTGTATGTGCTGCCGAGAAAAAAGTATATTCCTTTCTATCCCCATTCAGTTTTCTCCAGAGCTTTATCATACATAACTTTTCTAATGTTCTATTCAACTCTTTAACTTCTTTCTTGTTTATTTTGTGGTTAGATTTATCTAGTTCAGAGAGGGGGAGGTTGACATCCCCCACTAGTATAGTTTTGCTGTCTATTTCTTCTTGTAACTCCCTGAACTTCTCCTCTAAGAATTTGGATGCTATACCATTTGGTGCGCATATGTTTAGTAATGATATTACTTCATTGTCTATGGTGCCTTTTAGCAGGATGTAGTTTCCTTCCTTATCTCTTTTGATAAGATCTATTTTTGCTTTTGCTTTGTCTGAGATCAGGATTGCTACCCCTGCTTTTTTTACTTCAGCTGAAGTATAATATATTTTGCTCCAGGCTTTTACCTTTACCCTGTATATGTCACTCTTTTTCAAATGTGTTTCCTGCAAACAACATATTGTAGGATTATGGTTTTAAATCCAATCTGCCATATGCTTCCGTTTTATGGGAGAGTTCATCCCATTCACATTCACAGTTATGATTACTATCTGTGTCTTTTTTTCCATCCTTTTTCCCCCTGTTTATGCTTTTCTTTCTCCTTTCTCCTTTCTGCCCCTCACTAGTGTTTTGCTTTTGACCAGCGCCTCCTTCAGTCCCACTTCCCTTCTATTATCCCTACCCTTTTCTTCCCCTTTACCCTTAGTGCTTCTTCCCCTACCTTCTATCCCCCCTCCCTTTTCTTTTCCCTTTTCTCTCCTACTGCCTATAGTGCAAGTTAGATTTCTATACCTAACTGATTATGTTATTCCCTTCTTGAGCCAAATCTAATGAGAGTAAGGTTTAAACAATGCTCATCCCCCTCCCTTCTTTACCTGTACTCTAATAAGTTTTTGCGTCTTTTCCTGTAATGTAATTTATCCTTGTCTGCTTCTTCCTTTCTCAGTACATTTTCTTAACTCAGACTAATCCACTTACTTAGATCCATTTAACCCACTTGATTAGATTTTTTTTATCATTAAATCAAAGTCAACTTATATCCACCCCCTTTATGTATACTCCTTTAACATGGTATCATAACAATACAGTTCTCAAGAGTTGCAAGTGTCATCTTCCCTTGTAGGGATGTAAACATTTTGCCCTTATTAACAACATATTGTATCTTTCTGTCCCATTTACTTTTTTATGTCTCTCTTGAATCTTGTACTTGAAGATCAAATTTTTTTATTGAGCTCTGGTCTTTTTATCAGGAACATTTGGAAGTCCCCTATTTCATTAAATATCCATCTCCTTCCCTGAAAGATCATGCTCATTTTTGCTGGGCAGTTAATCCTTGGCTGCATTCCAAGCTTCTTTGCCTTACAGAATATCATGTTCCATGCCCTACGGTCTTTTAATGTAGAGGGGCTGCAAGGTCCTGTGTAATCCTGACTGTGATTCCATGATATTTAAGTTGTTTCTTTCTGGCTGTTTGCAGTATTTTCTCTTTAATCTGGTAATTTTGGAATTTAGCTATTATATTCCTTGGTGTTTACAATTTGGGATCTCTTTCAGGTGGGGAGCGGTGGATTCTTTCTACAGTTATTTTGCCTTCTGGTTCTAGGACTTCAGGGCAGTTTTCCTTTATGATTTCCTGAAGGATATTGTCCAGGCTCTTTTTTTCATCATGATTTTCAGGTAAGCCAATAATTTTTAAATTGTCTCTCCTGGATCGATTTTCCAGGTTATTTGTTTTACCCATGAGGTATTTTATATTTTCAACTATTTTTTCATTTTTTTGTTTCTGTTTGACTGATTCTTGCACTCTCATAGAGTAATTAGTTTCCATTTGTTCAATTCTAACTTTTAACATATTGTTTTCTTCTGTTAGATTTTGTACTTTTTTCTCCAATTGGTCAATTATATTTTTAAGGGACTTGCTTTCTTCAGTGTACTTTTTTTCCAATTGGCCAATTGTACTTTTAAAAGACTCCTCTACCTCTCTCATTTGACTTTTAAAATCCTTCTTGAGCTTTTCTAAGAAGGCTTTTTGGGCTTCAGACCAGTTCATATTCCCTTTTGATGTTGCAGATGTGGGTTTGATGGCAATGTTGTCCTCTTCAGAATTTCTGTCTTGATCTTCACTCTTCTCATAATATGAATCTATTGTATGTTTGTTTTTACTCATGGTGTTTCTTTATTCCCTGGTCTTTAAAGAGATTATGCTCTCCTCCTGGGGAGCAGAGGGCACCAACCCAAGCTTCTTGTGTTGGGAGCCTAGGTCTTGGTCACTGGCTTTGTGTGCTGGGACCTCTTATGTTGGCAGTTGGAGGCTGTAGGGTTCTGGCAGTTTACCTGTTGTTGGACTGGAATCAGCAAGGCTGGGACTTTCAGGCAAATCTAGGTTGCCTGCTTTTCCTTTCCTTTAGCTTTGTTCAGCTCCTTTTAGATGGGTGCTGTCAGGTGTTTATCTGCCTGGGGCCCCTTGCAGTGCTGCCTCCTTTAGTTCTGTTGAGGCACTGGGAGACTCCTTTGCTGTAGAATGCCGAGGCACCTGGTGGTTTTTTGAGCTGGTTTCCACCGGTTCCCTTGCCCTCACTGAGGCACTTGGAGGTCCAGCTGTTGGTGTTTGCCTGCTCAACCACCTGGGCTTCAGGCTGTCCTCCTGGTTGGCAGTTGGAGGCTGTAGGTTTCTGACAGTTTACCTGGTGTTGGGCTGGAATTAACAAGGCTGGAACTTTCGGGCAACTCTAGGTTGCTTTCTTCAGCTCCTTCAGATGAATGCTACAGGGTGCTTATCTGCCTGGGGCCCTTTGTAGTGCTGCTTCCCTTATTTTTGCTGAGGCACTGGGAGACCCATTTGCTGTAGAATGCCAAGGCACCAGAATCTCCTCCTGGTGCGCTAAAGTGGGTATTTCCACTAGCTGGCTGGGCGAGTCCTGGTTCTGTACTGCTCCCCTACCCCCAAGGTAAGAGGGGCCTTTCCCATTAATCCCTCTAGCTACCTAGGCTATTGCACTGCTGCACCACATCTTTCTTCTCATTCAGCTGTTCCAGGGTTTTTTCTGGGGCAATATTTTCTGGGTTTTCAGAGGTTGATAGGGGAGGGTGAGAGCAACTACCTTTTTACTCTGCCACCTTGGCTCCCGGAAGCGAAACTAAGAAAATAATTCCTGACTTCATGAGAAATGAAGAAACCATAAAACAAAACCAAAAGAATGAAAAAAAATAGAAGATAATACGAAATATCTCACTGGAAAAACAACTGACCTGGAAAATAGATCCAGGAGAGATCATTTAAAAATCACTGGACTACTTGAAAGCCTTGATAAAAAAAAAAAAAAGAGCCAAGACATTGTGTTTCAAGAAATTATCAGGTAAACTGGCCTGATATTCTATAACCAGAGGGTAAAATAGAAATTGAAAGACTCCACCGATCATTCCTGAAAGAGATCCTAAAATGAAAACTCCCAGGAACATTATAGTCAAATTCCAAAGCTCCCAGGTCATGGAGAAAATATTTCAAGCAGCCAGAAAGAAACAATTCAAGTACCATGGAGCCACAGTCAGAATAACACAAGATTTAGCAGCTTCTACCTTAAAGGATCTTTCAGAAGGCAAAGGAGCTAGGATTACAACCAAGAATTACCTACCTAGAAAAACTGAATTTAATTCTTCAGGGGAAAAAATGGATATTCAATGAGATGGAGGACTTTCAAGCATTCTTGGTGAAAAGAGCAGAGCTAAATAGAAAATTTGACTTTCAAATGTAAGACTCAATAGAAATATAAAAAGGTAAACAAAAAAGGGAAATCATGAGGGACTTATTAAGGCTGAACTGTTTACATTCCTACATGGGAAGATGATACTTATAACTCATAAGAACTTTCTCATTATTAGGGCAATTAGAAGGAGTATATATAGACAGACAGCACAGGTGTGAGTTGAACATAAAGGGATGATATCTAAAAAAAATAAAATTAAGCAGTGAGAAAAAGGAATGCACTGGGAGAAAGGTAAGGAAAGAGGTAGAATGGGGTAAGCTATCTCACATGAAAGAGGAAAGAAAAATTTTTACAGTGGAGGGGAAGATGGGGGGAAGTTAGGGAGAGTCAGTGAAACTTACTCTCATCAGAATTGGCTCAAATAGGGAATAACATACACACTCAATTAGGTATAGAAATTTATGTGTCATTAATTATCTTACAGTAAGGTGATAACAGAAGGAGGCAGTGATAGAAGAAAGGGCCGAATAGGGGAAGAGGTAGTCAGAAGCGAAACACTTTTGAGGATGGACAGGGTGAATGGAGAGAGAGAATAGAATAAACAAGGGGAGAGATAGGATGGAAGAAAATACAGTTAGTAATAGTAACTGTGAAAAAAAAATTGAAGCGAATTTCTCTGATAAAGGCCTCATTTCTCAAACATGTAGAGAACTAAGTGAATTTTATAAAAGTAAGAGTCATTCCCCAATTGATAAATGATCAAAAGATATGAACAGTTTTCAGATGAAGTAATCATAACTATCTACAACCATCTGAAAACATGTTCTAACTCACTATTGTTTGGAGAAATGCAAATTAAAACACTTCTGAGGTACTACCTCATACCTGTTAGATTGGCTAATAGGACAGAAGAGGAAAATGAGAAATGTTGGAGGGAATGTGGGAAAAAAATGGCATATCAATGCACTATTGGTGGAGTTGTGAACTGATTCAACCATTCTATAGAGCAATTTGCAATTGTGCTCAAAGGGCTATATACCATGCATTTATATGGTTTGACGGAGCAATACCCCTAATAGGTTTGTATCCCAAAAGAGATTAAAAAAAGGAAAAGGACCTATATGTATGAAAATTGTTATAGCCCCTCTTTTCTGGTGGCAAAGAATTGGAAATTGAGGGGGTGTCCATCAATTGGGGAATGGCTAAACAAGTCGAGGTGTGTTATTGTTATGGAATACTATTGTGCCATAAGAAATGATGAGCAGCATGCTCTCAGAAAAACCTGGAGAGACTTACGTGAGTTGATGCAAAGTGAAATGTACTGTGTATAAATCAGCAGCAATATTGTAACATGATCGGTTATTAGACTTAGCTATTTTCAGCAGCATAATGATCCAAGAAAATTCTGAAAGACATGATGAAAAATACTATCCATCTGCAAAGAAAGAACTAATGATGTATGAATACAAAATGAAACATGCCTTTTTTATTTTATTTTTTCTTGATTTTTTTTTATCTGTTTTCTTTCACAACATGACTAATATGGAAATGTTTTGCATGCCTACACATGTATAAGCTATACTTAATTGCTTGATTCTCAATAAGGGATGGGGGTGGGGAGGGAGGGAGAGATTTTGGAACTCAAAAGTTTTAAAAATGAATGTTAAAAATTGTCTTTACGTGTAATTGGGGGAAAATAAAATACTAAATAACTTTTAAAAAAGAGCTAAGCCTAAAGAGTATGGGAAAACAAAGAATCAAGTGGACAAAAAAAACTTAAAATGACATAGTAGGTGCTCCCATGTCTTGTAGGTTAGCAATGGCAAGAATAGACAGAATAAGTTGGGCTCTGTTCTAAAGCAACAATACATTGAAAATTTGAAAATTCTAATTGTGAAGAAATTTCCTTGAATCAAGCTGAACTCTGCCTTTCTGAAACCTCCAATCTTTGCTTCTGGTGGTTGAATATTTCACACCTTATGACTCTTTCAAGACAATTTTCAGCTGTACTCTCACCCCACCCTCCCTTCAATGTATCTAGTTCTCTCAGGGACTGATTCATGTGTGGCATGGTTTGAAATTTTTTCACTATTCTTTTTTACTTCTCTGGGAGTGCTGGATCTTTCCAATATATTTTGAAATAATGAGATGAATGGAAATAAACGATACACTCCAGAAGTCAGGTAAGTAGGAAAAGATACAATTCTATTGTTACTAGTCTGATTCTAGACATTATGTCTCCATAATGCAACTTATAATATCATCTATTTGTTTTTGTTGTTGTTTATTTGCCATATGATACTGCTCATTCTAGTTCAATTTATATTCCAGTAAAGACCCCAGATTTTTTTTTATTTTTCTTCTGACTTATTATCTATTCTTTTCTTACCTATCTTGTCCTTGTATCTTTGTAACCTCATAAGGTAGACCCCACAAATCTTATTATTAACATTTAACTAATGAGAAACTGAGGTTCTGAATGAAGGAGTGATTTCTTCAAGATTATACAGCTCATAAGCATCTGAAGGAGGATTTGAATTCATGTTTCATGACTCTGAGTCCAACCCGTTATCCACCAGGCTATCTGAAATCTCCTGAGGACTAGGAAGAAGATGTTTGATTAATGGCTCATATCTGATCAAAAAACCCTTTAAACTAAAAATGGAGATAATTTTGTCACCAAGACTGCATTTAGATAGCAGAAGGTCACATCACCTTTGCGGACAGGGGAACTAGATGACTTCCTTCCATCATTCAAGCCCAGGCTCCCTAGCCTAATCTACTGCAGTAACTATGACCTTTAAACCCATTTTAATTCAATTTATCAAGACTTTACAAAACACAAACTACCTGTAAGTTACTATGCTAAGTGCTAGAGATGGTCTTTGATATAATAATTTTTTATCCCTCTGGAATCTCTCACCCTAGCAGGCTGAATAATAATTGGTTGTGACTTTTTCTTCCCTTTCTTTTTTTTGCCTTATTCTCTCTCCCTGAAATGACCCACCACCCTCAAAGGTATGTGCTAACTTAGTTTTAGATCTTTTACCTGAAAATGTATTGATAAAACTGTGGTATTTCATCTCTCCAGAATAAGTTTCTCTTTTCTCTAAGTCATGGGCTTGGATATCTGAGACTTAGAGCAGAGTTTTCCAAAGGAAGTTCTCAGCTCAGTCATATGAGATACCTTAACTTCAGGCCACTGATGTGTTGATGTAGATTTAGGGACATCTTTCCTGCTCCTTTGACTACAAGGCAAGGAAGTTTTCCTGTATGGATTATTTCCCTTTAGGTTTCCATATGCTTTCTCACCAATGTTTTCTTACCATGCTTTCTCACCAACTTGTTGAACATCTCCATGTTCTTGCCCCTACTGGATATCTGGATTCTTCCCTCATCCCCCAAATCCTTGCTTGTTATTTGGAAGCAAATTTAATTATCTTTTCTCAACTGTTCCATACCTAATGGTCTCTCTCATTTATGGGAACCAGGTCCCAAACCCTCTCCACCTCTAGCATACTTTTTCTTCCCTCAAATAGTCTGCCATTTTGTTGCCCATTTACCTTGCTGAATTTATCCTTACTTCTACACTCATTGGTGAGATGATATGAAAAAACAAACAAAACAAAACAAAACAAAATACATCCTAGGGGCAACGAATGCATTTTTTGTTTTCAGGTGCAGGATCCATCCAGCTCTTTCGCTATGTCAAGCCACTAAGCCATATCCCTCTGGAGGTGAATTCCATATAATATATGCTTCAAAAATCACACAGAAAATCTATGATTATTTTAAAATGCAAAGACATATAGGAAATTAGGAAATGGAAAATGAAGTCCCTAAAGAAAAGCAATAATATATTTCAAATATCCCCTTTCCAAACTTAGATTAATTGATCAAATATTGGTAGTCTGAGAAATTCAAGCAATAAAAGTTAACATGGAAAATACTGTTCTCCTTAAATAGTCTCCTTGCTCTGGAGATAAATCCAGTGTCTTGGGTTATACAGGGAAAGAAATAGCTCTAGTGATAAATTATAAATGATTAACAGGTAAGGGAAATGGACTCAAGATCCCAAAGAGATGAAAACTGAGGACATTTGGAAAACATTTTAATGTTTTCCATGGTATTACAGTAAAGGTGTCTTTCAGGGTTCAATCTGAAGATTTAACTGTGTGTAACAGTATGCATCATACCCAACAGACCTGATGATTCAGAAGTATTGGATAGCCTTCCATATACAACAGTTTTCTTCTGCTTGGCATATTTGATGTACAGTCAAACCCTTTAAGTGAACATGAGGTACTGGCAATAGATGTAGAGAAAGCCACTGATGTTAGGAACAATGATTCAAACAATCCTCAACCCAATTCTTCTTTAATGTAGCCTATATTTCAAGTCTCTTTGTCTCTCACATTATTACTTGAAGGGAGAAACAATTAATAACTTTTGAATTTGTCAGTTTTCATGGACTCAAAATCCCAAATTATAAATTAGATATTTAAAATTAAAGTCAACATAAGTATACCATATATTATAATGGTTGCATAAAGCAAGTGTACATGGGCCATGAAAAAAAGCTTGACAAAGTTTGATTACTGTCAAAACAGAATACACTTTACTGAGACTTGCTTAGGTTTTATTTCATTATTTCTAATAAATTATGATACTTTGGTATACTTCAATTGTCTCCAAACTTTTTTGGTCATGTACCCCTTTCAGTAACATAAAGTAAATGAAAATAATTATGTACATTATAAAGCTTACAAAAATAGAAACTAAGAAAGGATGGTGAAATATTTCAAAAATGACAATTTATTATAAATTCCATAAACATTTTGCTCTTATTAAATGTTTATTAATAATGATATTTTTGTATGTGCTTAATAAATATTTATTGATTGATAGAGTTATATGATTGAATAGGGTTCAATATTTTTGAAAATTTTGGTGTAACACTTTGTGATATGGAGATTCAAAGGTCTGATTCAACGAACAACTTCTTTTATTCACCTATTTGATACCTGGTATGTTGTCAGAACTGGAAACAAAACAAAACAAAACCCTGCACAAAGAAAAGTAAATTCAAATAAAAAAAGCACATCATCATTTATGCTTTCAATATCCTCTTGCTATTTTTCAAGCCCATCCACCAATTATGCAAAGATTTTTACTTAAATTCTGATAGTAAATAATTCTCTTCTCTGATATCAATACAAGGGTCTTGCAAATTGTGAGGTACTACATTTTTATACCTATATTTATATTGTTAACAAATGGGCTGAAAACCCATTGAAATAAAGAATCTTCAAGGTTTCAAAATAATTTAGAAAGTTGTTTCCAACTTTTCAAAATATGCATATATGATAGTGTTTTTGGGTGACACATTATTTTCAGCATCCCAGAAAAGATAGAGGAAATATCAAGGTGGTCAACAACGTCAAAAACTGCCCAAAAAATCCAAGAAAAATGAGTACTGAGAAAATGGCATCAGAGTTAGTAATAAGACATTATTATTAATTTAGAAGATATCTGTTGGTTAAAGATTCAACAATAAGGAGTAACTTGAGAACCTGGGAAACTGGAGAGATGGTGTTACCCTTTAGAGGTATAGGGAATTTTGCAAAAAGGTTGTTTTGTTAAAAAAAAAAAAACTGGGGAAGGAGATAACTATAGAGGGGGTGGAGCCAAGATGGTGGAGTAAAAGCAGTGACTTGCTTGAGCTCTCCCCGAAACCCCTCCAAATACCTGTAAAAAATGGCTCTAAACCAGTTCTAAAGTAGCAGAACCCATAAAAAGACAGAGTGAAACAAATTTACGGCCTACAACAACCTGGATGGTTAATCAGAAAGGTATATCTCACCAAGCTGGGAGAGTAATGCAGTTCAGCCTAGGCACACAGGCCTCAGCGAACCTGGAGCAGGCCTCAGATGACTGAATCAGGGGCAGCTGTGGCAGTTTCCAGACTTCTCAACCCATGAATGCCAAACACAACTTAGAAGGTCAGTAGGGAAAGTCTGTGTCTGTGGTGAGAGAGAAGCACAGGGTCCCAGCCCCAATCCCTGAGCACAGTCCTGGGGCAGCAGCTGCCTCTGGAGCTTCCAGCCCATAGACTGAGGGAAAATTGGATCAGAGGGGTATTGCAGAGATCCCTTTGCTGGTGCAGGATTCTCTTGTTTTGCCTGTGCTTGGATCTGGGTTACAGTTCTGGGTGGTGGTCCTGGAGCAAGGTAGAGTGCTGGCATGACGGAGCTTGTAGTGGCAGTGGAGAGGGAATCCTCCTCACAGTTCCAAGGCAGAAAAGAGTGCTTGTGGTCACTCATAGACCAGAGCACAGGTCAGGAAAGGAGTAAACACCTCACCCCTCATCATACCACCTTGGAAGAACTGAAAATTTACAGATCCCTAGAAGTATCTCTGAAAACAGCTGCACAAAACCCCCAAAGCTTGGGACAGTACATTCTCCACACTGGAAGCAGACCCCTACCTTAACAAAGAGTTTATAACTCAAGTAATTGGCTGGGATCATGAGCAAGCAGCACAAAAAGAGTCAGACCAGAGAATCTTACTTTGGTGACAAAGAAGATGAAAACATACAACCAGAGATAACTATAATGAGCTCTGCTATGCAGAGAGCAATTCACCCCTGATTATTCAAGTGGTGTTTTTCACCTTTACACACACACACACACACACACACACACACACACACATACACACACACACAGTAAGTAGTGTGGTTCTTACCACCATTGCCTTCAGAGTTCAGAGTTTACCTATTAGGGCATCTGCTTGATCCATGAGATACTAGGAGGAGGAATGTGGTGAGAAATGAAGAAAAAGAAATAGAGGTCAGGAATTTTGTTTGTATTGCTGCTACTAGGGAATGGGTTAAATTAAATGTGCCCTGAGGGTCCAGCACTTGGTGCAAAGGAGGCTTAAGTTAGAAGAGAGTAGAGAAGAGTAGAGTTGGTTTATAATGGTAAAAAGGGTGGCATAGTCATGTTAGAGTCAAGCTTACTATTATCTATGTTTGGAGGGTAGAATATTACCCATATGTCAGCTCTGTGAACACTTGATCACATATTTCTTGAGGTTGAGCCCCAGCCTCTGCTTTGGAGACCAGTGGCATAGTGGGTAATCAATCATCAAATTAGTAAATCTTGGGTTCATAACTTGACTCTGAAAATAGTAGTTGTCAAACATAGATAAGTTACAATGTCTAAGAAGGAAGGAAATAGAGTATCTCAATAATAAACTATTTATTTTACATTTGTATATTCCCTATTAAAAAGTGTCACATACATTAAAAATGGTTGTGTGTTTGTGTGTGTGTGTGTGTGTGTGTGATTGATTAAGGAGGAAAAACTCTTTGCTTTAGAAATTGTTGACACACTAATGTGAGAAATCTGTTAAAACGTGTCAATATTATTGAAAATCTCCCAGTTTCCATAAAATAGACCCTTAAATCATGCCATATAGATGAATCTCTTTTCTGATTATTTTATAAAAATATAATGTATATAAAAACCAAATGGATTCTTTTAAAATAGTATATTATTTTTCCCCAAGTACATGTCAAGACAATTGTTAGCATTCATTTTTAAAAGATTTTGAGTTCCAGATTTTCTCCTTCCTCTCCATTCTTCTGAAAATGGTAAGGCAAACAGAGGTTAAGTGATTTGTCCAGGGTCGAACAACTAGTAAGTGTCTGAGGCTGGATTTGAATTCAGGTCTTCTTGACTCCAGGCTCAGAACTCCACCCACTGAGCCACTTAGATGTCTCATTAATGCTACTACACCAATATTAAGGCACAGACAAACAAGTGTCTTGTCTGTGAAACTATAAGAAAGTCAGTTTGGCTGAAATCTAGAGTTCTGGGGAATAATATATAATAAGGCTAAAATGTTAGGTTAGAACCAAACCGTAAAGTGCTTTACATGCTAGATTGAGGAATTTATATTTGCCTGAAGAGCTAAAATGAAGCCATTGAACTTTACTGTGTGTGTGTGTATGTGTATGTATTTGTGTGTGTGTGTGTGTGTGTGTGTATGTGTGTGTTGTTGGGGGAGTTACACAATCAGATCTGTGCTTTGGGAAATCACTTTGTTGGATGTATTGAATAAAGGAAAGATGAGGTCTGTAGACTAATTAGGACACTGTTACAGTGGTACAGGTAAGAGGGTTTAAACAAGGATGTTAGCTAAGTGAATGGAAGGAAGAGAACAAACGTGAGGCATGTGGAGGTAGAAATGAAAATATTTAGCAACTGTGGAGATACTGACTGTAAGTAATAGTGATGCAAACCATTGGCTGTCTATCTGAAAATACAGAACGACAATTTCTGCATTTATATGAAATATAAGTGAGGAATATGTCTTTTTTCTACTTGTGAACTTACTGCCAAGCATGACGTATTTTCTCCACTAAGAATACACACACACACACACACACACACATACGCACACACACACACACAAATGTATGTGTGTTTGTATCATTGAGAGGGCAATGGAAAAATGTATAAGGGGTGTGAGAAAGTTTTAATGAATAATAAATAAGGAGTGGCTAAAAAATGAAATCAAGGTGGCTGTCAAAAGCATGATTGAAAAAGAAGTTGGGTTGGCCGCGTGATAAGAATGAACAGGGGTGGCTAGGTGGCGCAGTGGATAGAGTTCCAGCCTTGGAGTCAGGAGAACCTGAGTTCAAATCTGACCTCAGACACTTGACACTGACTAGCTGTGTGACCGTGGGCAAGCCACTTAACCCTGGTTGCCTCACCAAAAAAGGAAAAAAAAAAAGAATGAACAATAATTATAGAGAGACCATATGCTTCACTGGTATACTTGTGATGTCAATAGGTCAATACATGTATTATTCACCCATTCTGTGCTAAGCCATGTTCACACAGTACTCTGTACATTCCTGGAGAAAGTGGAGAATCCCACTTACTGTTGATGCCATGTGATGAGCTTAAGAGAAACCATGGTCAAAATTAGCACAGAATGGGCAAGCATGGAGGTAAATACATGCATTAGTGAGAACACAGAGTCCCTTGTCTCTTTGGGGAAAATTCTTACCAATATGAGTCAGATGAAAATTAAAAATTCATGTTATTTTCAATACAGTCTGTAACATATTTCAATATCTCAATGGATTTCTGATGTCATTAATGAAAATTCTTCCAGATGGTACATACTGAAATGCATTCATCTATTCTCTACCTGAAAGCCTTCATGCCTTATAATTTACGTAAGCACTGGCAGAATTAATCCACAAATGTGTTAAGCTCCTATTATATGCCATATGTAATAGATTCTGAGGAAGCTAGAGTGACAAATAAGACATATTATTTACCTTTGTAGTATTCACAATTTAGTAGGAGAGAAAGGACATGAAAATAAATAATTGTACTACAGAATAGTCTATGATAAGGGCCTAAAAGAGGCACAAAAATTGATGAGACTGACAAGGAAGGAGAGATAATCTCTAGGGGTATCAGGAAAGGTTTCATAGAAGAAATGGTCATTGAATTGAGTTTTAAAGGATGGGTAAGGTTTTAACATTTGTAGATTTGCTGGGAAATACATTCAAGTCATATGGAAAAATATCCTTGGTACCTGGCATACACTTACTGTATGTTGATTACTTAAATTACAAATTTTCATAGAATTAGAGAACAGTGAAATATATTGAAATAATTCAGACTTCTTTTGATGTTATAAAAAGGCTATAGGATTCTGAAATGATACCTCTGTTCATTATTCTAGCATCATTTTTCACTGTACTGAAGACATAAAATTGGGAAGAGGATGGGGGTGAATGTATAATGAGCCTATGATGTAATCCACCAGACACTTTAAAATATAAATCCTGAATAGTAGACAAAAACTAAGTGTTTTTTGAAGTCATTAGTTGAATAACTGTCTCAAAGGTAATTAAGTATATAGTAGTTTCTCTAGGCCATGGAAATAAAGCAGTATACTAAAGCCGCTGAGATAACCTCAGAAATCCAGTACTGGTAGTGCACAGAGGACCCCATTTGGCAGTAATTTAAATGTGTTGGGAAGTGAAATATTTAATATATTGGCCTAAACTCCACAACTGTATTGGGAACAATACTGGGGAAGAAAAAGCAATTCTCTTTACTCCCCATTAGTTTATAGGTCATCCCTATGCTATTCTAATCCAACCTTTCAGAGGGAAAGTCTGGCTACCCTACTTGAGCAATCTCTGTATTGCCAGATCCAGTAGTAGAGAGAGACTTAATGATATTTTTGTGCTGCTTGAAGTCAGGTGCCAACCACTATTGACAAAGTTACATATGTCAAATAAACTTTTTTTTAATCTGTCTTCCTCTGTATATGACTTTCTTATCTCTTTCAATAGCTCCACCATTTCACCAGTCTTCCATACGTGAAACCTCAGCATCATCTGTTTACTCCCTCTCTGAAATCACACATCTAATTAGCTGCCAAGTCCTAACAATTCAATCATACTTTGATGATGTCTCTTGCATCTAATTCCTTTTCCCCTTCCAATGGCACTTATCCTCATTTAGACTCTTATTTTTATTTTATTTTATTTTATTTATTTTTATAATAATGCTTGGGCTCCTGCAATGCCCCCATTCTAATCCCAACAACACATCATTGCCAGACCTGTCTTCCTAATGCACAGACCTATTTACATCATTTCTGTACTGTAAAATCTTCAATAATTCTTCATTCTTTGTTTTCTCTACTAAAAGAATTTCAAATACCTGAGATTGGCATAGATCTTTCACAATATCCAAACTATTTTCCCTCAGTCTTATAGAAACTTACAGTGGTAGGGACCCTTAGACGTCATTGAATACAGCTTCTTCCTTTTACTGATGAGGAAACTAAGGTTTATTGAAATTAAGTGACTTGGCTAGGATCACATAGCTATTAAATATGTGAGACAGGATTCAAACCTAGGTTTTCTGACTCTAAGGACAGCCCTCTAGCCACTAATGTGAATATAAGTATACAAAACAACACAGTACCTAACCTCAACTATCACCAGGATCACACAACTCTGATCTGAAAAAACCTGGATTATCTTGTCCGTTTTTTAAGCAGCACCTGAACACCTTACTATCTTTGTGGACTTAAGCAAGTCACTTAACTTTCCTGGCCCTCAGTTTCCTCATTTGTAAAGTGAAGGGACTGGATTGGAATACCTCAGTGGCTCCTTCCAGACACATAACTCTGATTTGTACCAATAAAAATCACATTTTATTTTCTTGTGGTATTTAAATGACCAATGCCACATTTCTAAAACTTTCATTTCCCCCTCATTTGAGTTAATGCTTAGAATGAACAGTTTCCCAAATGTTGTTTCTTTTCATATTTGAAAATACCACTTGGAGTATCAGATTCTCTTTCTATAAAGTGGTTACTTGAAGTAGACAGCCTTCTGCAGGGGCAGAAACTACAGTTATTGGCTTGGGAGCTGTTTTTCTCATTTGGGAATTTGAATGGAAATTTTAGAGCCTGAAAACCAAGTGAAGAATCTGAAGGGCTTCTACATTGCCATTCATTCTATAGTGCTGGATTCTTGAGCTGCTGTATTACGGTACACTCCACAACATGAACCTCTTGACTTCTTATGCAACCAATAATACTACTGCTTGCATCTCCTGTCATTCCCAGCTATGATGAGGGGATGCTAAGAAGTAAGGCTTATAAGTTTCGCAAAGCACCTGCTAAAGTGTGGATTGCAACTGAGCTCTCCACTTGCTCAAAATCCTCCAGCTTGAGGTGAGAGTGGGTTACTTATATAATCCTTACTTGAGTTTTACTTGTCATCACCCTCACCACTAACCCCTCCCCCGCTACTTCTTCAAGAATATTAGAAACATCCAGAAGCCTCCAGGGCTCCCAAGGCTGCTTTGCACTCAGCTGTGGAACAGTGACTGATATGAGACACCATCATTCTTACAAAAGGAAGATTAGTTTTTCCACCAAAATATGTCTAACTCTCACCAGGGGAGTACTAAGGTGTGTTACAATAACTTCATTTTTCTCCACAGGTTTCATCAGGGGTGGAAACTGAGTTATATATGAAGTGGGACATTATTCCATTAAAATCCCCAAAGTTCATCCTCTGTCCTTTAAAAATATAAGGACAACACACACACACACACACACACACACACACACACACACACACACGTGCTTTCAAATCAAAAGCCATGGCTGTGAGCTTCACTTTTCACTTTCTGCAAAATCTTAAAAGAATCTGAAATTCTCTTGAACGAAAAGGCATGAAAATTAGGCTTCCAGAAATGTTCTTTCTGAAGCATTTTTTCTCTGATTAAGTGGAAAAAAAAAGTCTGAGTAATGAATCTGAAATTAGATATTGGTATCCTCCAGGCTAGGAGTTTTTCTAAGTAGAAGACCATATCGATCTGATGTCTTACTTATGAATATAGAGTGCAATCCATTATTAAGGAAAAGTGAAACCATTAGGCTCCTCAACCATTCAATTAGGCTATTACTTTATCTACCTTAATTGATACTGCTAATAGTATCATACATAATTGTTCCATACAGGCAGAGAACGTGCTTGTTAATGAGTCTTAGCTAATTCACAGAGTGACATTTAAGCAATAGCAACAGACCTGTACATGGGCCCATGATCAATGTGTGACATATTGCTTTTGCCTTACACAGGGGTAATTTAAAATGGGTCATGTTTATTTAAAGTGAATTCTTATGCATCTCAGTTTATTTTCAGGGCAACATGGGCTGCTTTGGGAAAGGCAGTCACCCAGGGCCATGAATTTACTATGGCAATTGATGACCAAATGTTTTTGAAATTTGGTCTTGGTCATTGCTTCGCAAACAAAGTGTTTTTTAAAATTAGATGAAACCAGGGATCAATGCTGTCCACAGACCCTCAACCTTAATTACTTTATGGTGTGTATTTTTTTTAAATGGAGATAAAATGTGTATTTTATTGTATTTATTATTATTATTATTGCTAGAAGTCTCCTTTCAGAATTAGAGAAAATCATAAAATGTAAGTAAGCAACCTGGCTAATGGTGGAATAGAAAGAAGACTTCTTTGGTAGCCTGCAAAAACTGGGTTCATGTCTTCATCTCTGACATATGCTGACTGTAAGAAATCCATTTATCCTCATAGTTCAACTCTTTTAAGTAGAGAAGAGTTGCTGATCCACATTGGGATCAGGGAAATTTTATCCCTAGAAGTTGGTAAATCAGAGGTCTGAGCTGAAGCAGGGAGGAGACAGGGAAGTAAATTATGTCTAAGACTGTATTTTTTATTTTAATTGAACCAGAACTTTCTCCTTAAATGACTCAATGGAAGTAATTTAGGTAGTTTTTGGAAATCATGTTAACTCTTTCAAGAACATAGTATTACATTGAGCAAAAATGTTTGAAAGTCCCTTTTTTATGACTATGGAGGAGCTCATGTGTTATTGTTTACTATGTTCATGATACTATCTACAGAGTCTCTTCTATTATTATTCAAGTAATGTGTTTAGACTTATAAGTTGACATATGATGTCCTAAGGCCTAGGAGATTTGCCTCTGGATTTCTTCATGAGTTGTGTGAAATACAGGGAGAGAGGATGTCTCTGCCTTATATTTAGGCATATATTAATGGATACAGTCAGAGTTTTTAAAGTAATATCACTGAACTAAGAGCAGGAGTAGTATCAGAGAGTATATGTGCTAGAATTCCCTGAGACATTGCTTTTGCCTACACCTCTCCAGTCTCAATATACTTTTCCTATACAAGAAATGTACTTTTATGTAGATCCTGCCTTTTGTATAGTAGATCAAGGTATCATTTCAGTAGGAAATAAATTGAAATAACAAAAGTATTTATTAGCTTCTCTATGATGTGGACCTCTTCACTTCTTTAGTTTTTGTATAGACAAAGTATGAATTCTGAAACAGTTTACATGTTGTACAGGTACTGATTCATTTCTTCATGTAATATTTTCTATTTTGCTTCAGTACATCAATGAATCTGATCTATGATTTTTTTGATGTGTCTATTATCTCTACTGATGCATATAACATCTCACCCATGCTTTCTCATCTCATGCTATTATTTTCTATGACTTTGTAAAAATACTGTATAAAAGGATCCTCCAAACACCAGAGACCTTAATCTGGCCCTTTTGACATTTTTTGGACAGTAGAGTAGCTCAGACTGCCCACCAAATACAGTATCCCTGGTGATATTTTCATGAATGACAAGAATAATTCAATAGAGAAATGATGGAAGATTGATTATATTTCATGTCCATTTGTCGTCCTCTTTTCATCTATACATGCTTATCATACGATTTGGCTTTGCTGAGTATTCCTCATTCACACTATATGAACCATCCATCTCATTTCCAGATAACATATTTCCTTATTGATGCCTTTTATAGTATTTTTCTCATTCAAGTCAATCAGTGATAATATACTATATCCTACTTATAACTGCCATGACTTTTTCCACTGCTCTTTGAGCTATGGGGAATTTGGATTCTGATGTAATCCTAGTGTTATATGATTACAATCATATAGCATTATCAGGGAACATTGGGGTTCGCAAAAATAGGGTTTTGTAGCTTGGTATGATTGAAATTGATGTTGTCTTTTTAATTAACATTTTCTTCTCATATCTTAATTCTACTTCCTCACATGAGCTACTGGGATGGCAAATTCCAGATATAATTATTCCATTAGTATAGGTGACAATAAACCACTACAGAAACGCTAGCAGATCTTTTCCATTTCATATCTATCTGTTGTCCTATTTTTTTTTCTTTATTGTGATTTGACTTTGCTGAGTATCATGCAGCATTTCTGAAGATATTTTCCCCTTCTACTGCTTTTACGGTTTTCTGAGGAAATATTAGTAAAAAAAAATCTTCTCTCCCTCTCCTCCATAATGTTTTATAAATGAGCTTCTACCCTAAAATGATGTAATCAATAATTAATGGGTCTTTCCATATGGCAAGGAGATCAAGTATTTGCTGGCTAAGCTGTTTTTTGTTTGTTTATGTTTTTCCCTATGCCCCTGACGATGGTGACTTTTGACTTGATTAAATTTCCCTGAGACCTGTCTTTAAGTCATTAATATCATCTTTACATTTAACTATGTCCATTTTTTTAGTCAGCAATTCTGCAATTGAACAAACTGTCTTAGTCCTAAATCTTAACCTTTCTTCTAATTTGCCATGGTATTCTTTACTCTAACCAATTATCTGATTGTACAGATGACTTATTCTTAAATGAAATGAATGCTTATAAATAACAATTTCCTGTCTGTTAATAAATATTGAAGTTCATTTTTTTGTGTAAATTGCTGCTTGATGCTTTTTCTAACCAGCGACTGTCAATCAACCAACCAATTAATCAATCAATCAATAAAGAAGCATTTGTTAGGTTTCTATTACTTGCCAGACCTTGGGAATACAAAGATAAAAATAAAATGGTCCTTGCACTCAAGGAGTTTCCATTCTCCCAGGGGAGATAACATGTGCTTACAAAAGTACCTTCAAAATAGGTACAAAATAAATGCCATATTTTTCCTGGATAATTCTTAAGGCATATGGCTTCTGATTAATATAGTAGTAATTAGTCTTTTTTAAGTACTTAATTATGAGCTTGGGGGTGGGGATAGAGAAGTCCAGATGTGTGATTTCAATGGTGTAAAGAGCTACTGGTAAGGAAATTGCTTCTATCAATTCAGACCTCCAACC